>NW_027271201.1:452500-605000 GCF_040938485.1 Diadema antillarum
CGAAAAGACATTTCGCTCCTCCACTTTGTTGTCTACAATCACAATTGCCTTGGCATTGGATCTGTGGTTTAAATGTTCGATTTCTGTTGCTTATTTATTACCTCACAAGCAAGACAGTGTGCCATATCGCTGCTTGCTGCGCTAATAAAGGTGAGGATCATTGTACATTATTAGTTGCTGGAGAGGCATTCCAGATCGGCAGATAATGCGAAAGCACGGTATAAAAAAACGCCGTAGATAAGCTGCGAATACATCATTGATTTGATTAGAGTAATACCTTAAAAGTCGTTTAAAACATTATATGAAGAGCTTTACTGTATAACTATGCCATTCATCACTTATGTACTTCATTGACCAAGAGACAGAAAAAAGAAAGGGAAAACCCATATAATAATATACATGTAGTAGAGTGATTTGGCGCTCATAAACTTCAAATACAAAATAAAATGACAGGAAATAAAAGCATACAGTACACTCGCCGACGTTGTGTAGCTCAGCAAGTCAAACTTTCGCTGAATCTCGTGACGAAACAGCGATTTAAGGCTCTCACGTTCCGCGTTGAAATGTCCATTTTTGTTTGTCTGTTTGTTTGTTTTCCAAATTAAGTTGGCGTTTTACTGCTAGCCAGTCGCTTTGCCCAGAGACAAGGTAGACAGAGAATATTGCAGATCGCTCTTCGGAAGTAGCGGTCCGTCACGGCATAGCAGAAAGGGTGGGCCACATGTCTTGTGTACAGCATGAACACTGAAGCCTGCATACAGAGGTAACCAGAGAATACCAGAAACCGGTGAGTTCTCCCTGCATACAATTTTAATGATTATTACACTGATTATAATTTGCGCCTACGACTTAATTTTGATCAGCATATATATGCACTCGACTTTACTCAAAAGCAATGTAATACCACTCACTTCAAGCTCAACTCAATTCAATCAACTCGGCACAGAAACAAGAAGAAGTAGATTATTTATACATGTAAAAGCAAAAACAATGCTCATACAGGCGCATACATATAATCAAATCAAAGCCGGGACCCGTTTGAAACAACTAGTGCTTTTAAAGTGGAGCCCATTAGCCCAAGACAAACTTATTGAGATTTTGCTTGTATTTTTGTTTTGTAATAAGCTTCATTTGTTCCGTTCGAATGTTTTATGTTTTTACTGTAGATTGCATATTATGCACATATATTTATGATTTTTTTGACGCAGTGTTGTCCACATCCATTAATTGTTTGTTTACTTTGATTGTTGTATACCTATTTGATGGCCTTGCTGAAAATCAGCTTTTAGCAAATTCAAAATCTTTTAACAATGTTTCAATAACGTAAACCCAAACCCCAGCTTGTGGATTTCTGGTAATTCTCATTCATTTGTTGTGAGGCTCTAAACTCTTTCTCGGCACTAGTCAGATCCTCTGTGCTTAGTCGTTACTTTCAACAGACTAGATTTAAATGCAACCTGTCAATTTCGACTAGTAAGAAATTGCGCGTGTATTATGCGAGTATCATAGGAACGATTAATCGTTTATTCGCCAGTTTTCAACTCTTTTTGTACCTTTTTAGCGCCGGTTGACACAGAAAACCCCATAACATTAACTACACTGTCAAATGTCCCTGGAACAGAAGAGGTTAAAACGCAATACCTAAAATCTGTAGCTACATAAACCATATATAGGCCCTATTTATAAGAAGGAACGTGTCAAAACCACAAGACGTACCCGATACAGGTTTTCCGATACGCTGTCCGGATCGAGGACGAGCTGTAACGAAATGAGTGCCCAGGGGAGACCAGATATAGTCAGACTGAGGAAGGTTAGAAAGAAGGTGTTGAAGGCGGGAAGAGAGTCTGGCCAAAGCGTTCTCCGCATCGTCGACGTCCTACTTGCTCGCCTGTCGCCATCGGAAGCAGAGGGGGATTCAGTCGTTACATTCGACAACTGGTCCTTTCTACGCTCTTCCGATTCAGTGTCTTCGTGCACATCAGCAGAGTCTCTAGGTGAGTCATTGAGGCGGACACCTCGCCCTGCTACTTTGCTGCCAGATGTAATATGTTGGTTCCATCGATCCACGTCCACGGCTGAAACGTTGGTCATTTCAAAGCTACAGACTTCAGGAGAGTTTACGTTAGTCAGTGCGTTATTGAGTACCTTGTTCTGGTCACCCCGACACAAGATCGCAGACGTTAACCCCATTACACCGCCGCCACAGGTGGTTTGTGGGTTCGAAGGAGCAGATCGAGATTCCCCACTAGTACTGGCTCCCATCGGACCACTTGCACCGTTATACTGATAAGAAATCGACAGTTCAGTACTGGTTACAGTTGATGATATTGAAGTTATCGGAAGTATCTGGCTACGTTCGATCGGTGTCCCATGGTGCACCTCAACGTCTTCTGTCGGCTGACTTACTCTGTGAAAAATGCAACAACAGCTTTTGACGTTGACAAGTTGCTGTTGATCCCCACCCTCTCCTGCAAAGTTGATGTGTCCACGTTGTTTTATGCGCTTGTATATGATTACATTGAGCACGGTGGTGATGGCCAGTGGAAACCAGATGAGAACTGTCGTCACAATAACAACGGAAGTAACACTATCGGCGTACGGGGACCACCAGTTCTTCATACCCAAGTCCTGATTAAGGAGGCTGTGCTTATGATGGATGTCACAATACGACAGCACGAAGGTAGGCCACACGATCGCCGACAAAACGTAGATGGCGACCACCTGAGCGAAGACAGTCCACGGGCTGCGTCGTAAGCGATGACGAATGGGCTTGAACACGGCCTGGTATCGGTCGATAGTTAACATCACCACGGTCAGCCAGGATATCTGCAAGAAGACATGGCTGAGAAGCTCATGCCACATGAACAGTTTGTGGCTGGTTTTGAAGTGCACCCGATCGTGGAGCAGCTGGCACATCACCTGTGGCATGCAGGTGATGCTGCCGAGGAAGTCGGTGAAGGCCAGACAGGCAAGGAAGGAGTTGGAGTGGGTCCGCCACTTGGCGTGGTTGAGGAACACCACCAGAACCAGCAGGTTGCTCAGGACAGCCAGGACGGTCATGGAACCCCAAATAATGCCGAATACCATCTGTCCATCAAGCGCGGGGAACGCACTGGATGTATTGAAAGGCTCATCTGTAATCACAGAATCACTGAATTCAGATGCACTTACAGGATCCATAGTGGAAGCAAACCTTTCAGGAGCATGCTAATTGTCCAGTACAGAACATCTACTGATACCATTAAACGCGCTCAGATCAGTAAAAGATGCTCTTTGCACGGCAGTATACTGAGCTTTTGCTTATGAATCCCATCATCGTCGCTGTATATTACGAGCCACCTTGTGGCCCGTATGCTGCAGTTGTACGACTTCCCTATTACGCACAGGATCGTCCCTAACTTTAATGTTTGTTTGTGTGTGGAGCTGATTTTGTGTGTTTGGACGGGCATTTGTTTAATGTCCATATGCCTTTCCTCATCACCGTAGCCTGTATCCGTGGTAACAACTGCGTTGCTTTTGTAACCTGATGATAATGCGTAAGTCACCATTAGGTTTGGAAGAGGGCTAATAGTCATATCTTTGGGTTTACAGTCGCTCATTATTATAGCAACTTGACAGAGTTAAATCATGCCACGCGATATGAATGTTAGCAGTGATTGGATGCATAAAGCCCTGTTTATTTTAACAAATCTTACCCCGACAACATCGGGACAACGTCCGAAGAACAATTTAAGTCCTCGCCTTCGCACGTGCGGGCAATAAAACCGAAGGAGCTGGAGCCTGGAGAGCGAGGGGTACAGACACAAACCAAAAACCTCCGGGTAGGTTTCCATAACAACCTATACCCATTCATGCAAGAAAGGGGTGTGGTTACAATCAATACACATACTGGTAATCGACGAACGGTTTGTCATTCTGTTTGGACAATTGGATAATTCAGAGTGTTACGTGCATCATAGGAATATTACCGCGAGAGCGTTTTAACAGACAGGTCGTCGGGGTAATATCGGGGTAATTGCCCTAGCTGGCTATAGGGTAGAATTGGGCAAAGTTACCGCAATAAAGTCCAAGCAACATTTTGTGGAGACTGTTTTAACAGGCAGGGCGAAAACAGGTTACCCTGGCATTTGTCGCGGCAACTCTGGCTAGAAAGTTTTGTTAAAACGGGGCACCAGGTGAAATTAAAATTTGCTGTACTTTGACCATCCTTTTGTATCTCACTCAATTACGTCATGTTTACTCATGATCTTCGACACCTTATACCTCGTATGTTTCCTTCGCGCTCTTGGTCACTACTACACTAATATAAAAAACACCTGTTGAGGAGACCCTATCAAGACGTGAAGATAGAAAGCCTAAAGAAGAAAAAGCAACAAAAAAAGTTACTATAGACAGTATAGTACCTTAAAACTCCTCGAGATTCAATCCATGTATGAAGACCCTATAATCAATATAAATCAAGGTTCACTTCTGCCATTAGCGACAGTTTAGAGGGATCGTATAGTTTTGGTTGAGACCTAATTTCAGGTTTCTAACATTTTTTGGTGAGATAATGAGAAACCTCTTATGAAATATGAAAGAGCATGTAATTCCATGAGGAATTCAACGTTTATTTGATGAAAATTGGTTTTGAAATGGCTGAGATATCCAAACAGAGCGATTCTAGTAAAGTGTGAGACCCACAGTTTATAACGATTGCTTTGTTTTACTTTGTTTTTGGATGTTTCAGTCATTCCAAACCCGATTTTCATCAAATTAACTTTGAATTCCTCTTAAAATGGTATGCTCTGTACTATTTTGTAAGTATTTTCTTGGTATCTTGCAAAAAGTCAAAAGCCCAATTCTGATCTCCACCAATACTGTACTATCCCTTTAGCGACTTTTAGCGATGTTTAGCGACAATTAGCAACACTTGAGCGAATGTTTGCGAAAGTGTGTGCGAAACACGGGTGGCGACTATTAGCGACTGTAAGCAAATGTTAGCAACAGTTTTGCAAATGTCAGCGACAGTTTTGCAAATATTAGCAACTGTTTGCAAATCCCTTGCGACAATTTGCGAATGTTCTGGGATCTGAAGTGGAAAAGTACCAGGCGATTATGTACAGTCAGACCCATATAACGAACGTACTATGACCTTCCACTGCATTCAGATCTCTTGTGACCAACGTTCAATATTGATTTCCAGAGTATAGAAACGAATTTCCGTCAAGAAGAGGCTCAACGTGCTGCAATCCTTAGGAGAGCTGCTTTACCTGGCTGCTGCAACAGCTATCGTGCAGCTTAAGAGAAAGAAGATGAAGAAAAACAAGAAAGGAAGAAGAAAAGAAAGACTGTTTGGGTCAGAGAGTGGTTGTTGCAGAGGGCAGACGTTGTTCAATATGAAAAGCTTTTGCAGGAATTATACATGATAGAGATCTCAAGAGCTTCATGAACTTTCTTAGAGTGGAACCTTGCCTGTTTCAGGAGCTTTTATATAGGAACCATATGTTTTTTTTGTTCGCTAGCAGTGGCGAATCAAATAAAAATGTTAGCGACACCGTAATTCGAGCGTTTGCGAATTCTTACGAGTGTTTTGCGAATGTTAGCAATTGTTAGCAAAAATACAAATTCGCAAAGAAATTTTGAACGTGTTCAAAATTTCTTTGCGACAAGAAAAACTGCTTGCGACAATAAAAACCGTTTACGAACTTTATTGCAACTGTTAACGAACCTTCTGCAACCCTTTACGAACCTTGGCGAAATCCCAAATTCGCTATGTTCGCAAACGTTCGCCGCTCAGTAAGATACCCCTTTATAGACTCCCGACTCCCCATCGGAGGACCCGAGTTCGAATCCTGCCCAGTGCTTACGTACTTGAACAAGATGCTTTTACCCACTGTGTCCCTCTCGACCCATGTGTGTAAATGGGTACCTGGCAACGCTCGGGTATTAATAATAGTAGGCAGTGGCGTAACTACGGGGGGGGGGGGGGGGGGGGGGCACGTGCCCCCTTCCACTCCGCTGGTAAAAAAAGAATAAAATAATAAAAAAATAAAATTACCAAAATGGTAATTCAAGGGCTAGTAAACTGCTTTTGAAATCGACATGAAAGAGTGATCATGAAATCAGATATTTTTTCTAACATTTCTTTTAACCACGATAAAAGGGGTATAACATAGTGTGAAACATTGTTCAAAAAGCCTGGAGCCGACAAAATATTGTGATTCAGCGTGATTCCTGGTTGGCATTCTGAATATAACCAGGATGTGCGCAGTGTACTCAGAACATCCGAACGGCAAAAAGAGTCGCTGAATGTTGCGCAATGTGATGTAGAATGTATACCTTTGTACCTTACGCTTCGTTATATCAAAGCTATATCATTGATTTTGCAGTGTTACTTTACATACTAGTCTATAGGGCCTATTGAAATGTCTTGCATTGCCAATAATAAGACTTGACCTGGGCTATTTCCTAACTTTTCCATGCATATAAAACACACACACACACATGTCTTGCATTGCCAATAATAAGACTTGTCCTGGGCTATTTCCTAACTTTTCCATGCATATAAAACACACACACACACAAACACAAACAATTGATAGGGGATGCTCTAAAGTGCAGATTTTGGACATCCTTCCCCCGCTTGGTCACTTCGACGCCCCCTCGCTGGTCATACCTCCCCCATTCATGAACATAAACCGACACCCTTGACTACCAGTGGCGGATCGGGGGGGGGGGGGGGGGGGGCGCACCGGGCTCCCCCCACCCCTCTAATTTCCAAAGCGAAAAAAATATCGCTACAAACGGCAGTTTTTGGACTGTAAGATGTCAAAATTTTCAAACTCGCTCGCTCGCTCCGCTCGCTCGCATTTCATCGTTATGCCATTTTCCTGATGTTGCTGCCAGTAATTGCCAGCAGTTGTTCCCGATGCGCCCCCCTTAATTTCCGAAGCGAAAAAGTATAGCTACAAACGGCAGTTTTGGGACTGTAAGTGTAAAATGTCAAAATTTTCAAGCTTGCTCCGCTCGCTCCTTATATTTAATCGTTATGCCATTCTCCTGATGTTACTGCCAGTAATAATTGCCAGTAGCTGCGCCCGGTGCGCCCCCCCCCCCCCCTCCCCTTCATTTCCAAAGCGAAAAAGTGTAGCTACAAATTAAACGGCAGTTTTTGGACTGTAAGTGTAAAATGTCAAAATTTTCACCCCTCTAATTTCCAAAGCGAAAAAAATATCGCTACAAACGGCAGTTTTTGGACTGTAAGATGTCAAAATTTTCAAACTCGCTCGCTCGCTCCGCTCGCTCGCATTTCATCGTTATGCCATTTTCCTGATGTTGCTGCCAGTAATTGCCAGCAGTTGTTCCCGATGCGCCCCCCTTAATTTCCGAAGCGAAAAAGTATAGCTACAAACGGCAGTTTTTGGACTGTAAGTGTAAAATGTCAAAATTTTCAAGCTCGCTCCGCTCGCTCCTTATATTTAATCGTTATGCCATTCTCCTGATGTTACTGCCAGTAATAATTGCCAGCAGCTGCGCCCGGTGCGCCCCCCCCCCCCCTTAATTTCCAAAGCGAAAAAATATTGCTACAAACGGCAGTGTTTGGACTGTAAAATGTCAAAATTTTCAAGCTCGCTCGCTTCGCTCGCTCGCATTTAATCGTTATGCCATTCTCCTAATGTCGCTGCCTGTAATTGTCAGCAGTTGCGCCCGGTGAACGCCCCCCCCCCCTTAATTTCCAAAGCGAAAAAATATAGCTACAAACGGCACTTTTTCCAACTGTCAAATGTCAAAATTTCAAGCTCGCTCGCTTCGCTCGCTCGCATTTAATCGTTATGCCATTCTCTTGATGTTGCTGTCAGTAATTGCCAGCAGTTGCGCCCGGTGGACGTCCCCCCCCCCCTTAATTTCCAAAGCGAAAAAATATAGCTTACAAACGGCAGTTTTTGGGACTGTAAAATGTCACAATTTTCAAAGTCGCTCGCTCCGCTCGCTCGCATTTAATCGTTATGCCTTTCTCCTGATGTTGCTGCCAGTAATTACCAGCAGCTGCGCCCCCCTTAAATTCCAAAGCAAAAAAAAAAAAATATATAACAAACGGCAGTTTGGGGAGTGTAAATGTCACAATTTTCAGGCTCGCTCGCTCCGCTCGCTCGCATTTAATTGTTATGCAATTCTCTTGATGTTGCTGCCAGTAAATTTGTCGTTTCACATCGTCATTCCATAATCCATGTAAGGAAAACTTACAATGTTGATCAGTGACTGAATGACTTATACTACCATACCATACTTACTACCATACCGAATGACTTACTACCGGAAACCTCAGACTTTGAAGAAATGGAGGATATTTTGTTTACATCAAAGGGTATAGAGAAGTTGCTTTGTGGTTTGAAGACATGTAAGGCCCCTGGACCGGATGGTATAACTCCACGAGTCTTGAAGCAGCTGGCAAAAATTCTGGCTCCAATTCTTTGCAATATATTCCGGTTGTCATATGAATTAAGTGAAATACCAAATGATTGGCGTGAAGCAAATGTTGTACCAGTCTACAAGAAAGGTAATCGATCTACTCCTGTAAACTACCGCCCCATTTCGCTGACATGTATTTGCTGTAAACTAATGGAGCACGTTTTAGCCAGCAAAATTATGAAGCACGGGGACGAAAATAACATCATTTTCCCCCTGCAATATGGCTTCCGTAAGAACATGTCATGTGAACAACAATTACTTGGTTTCACAAGCGATTTACATAGGAATTTGGACGCAGGACGTCAAACGGATGTTATAGTCATGGATTTTTCAAAAGCTTTTGACAAGGTTGGACATGAGCGGCTTTTACGTAAACTGGACTACTACAGTATCAGGGGGAAAAATCTGAAATGGATTCAAAGTTTTCTCAATGGAAGAAGTCAGAGGGTCGTTTTGGATGGTATTAAATCTTCTTCAGTAGCGGTAGGATCTGGAGTGCCTCAGGGGTCGGTTCTTGTGCCTTGCCTCTTTCTACTTTACATCAATGACTTGCCTGATGGTCTCGCGTCAAAGGTTCGCCTTTTTGCCGATGATGCAATTTCTTACATGACCATCGACAATCAACATCATACGCAAAATCTTCAAGAGGACCTAAACAAACTTGGTGACTGGGCGAAAAAATGGATGATGGATTTGAACACAGATAAGTGTAAGGTTTTGACAATATCCAGAAAAGAAGTAAGGTGCAACACGTGTATCATCTAAATAACGCCCCTCTTGAATCTGTTGAATCCGTGAAGTACTTGGGTGTAACCATCACTTCTGATTTGAAGTGGACCCAACACATCAACAATACTGTCAATAAAGCCAATAACGTGCTTGCATTTCTAAAACGCAATCTTCGCATAAAATCTTCTGATGTTAAAGCCACCGCTTACAAAACATTGGTTCGACCAATTGTTGAGTATGCTTCCACAGTTTGGGACCCA
Organism: Diadema antillarum; assembly: GCF_040938485.1. Taxonomy (NCBI): domain Eukaryota; kingdom Metazoa; phylum Echinodermata; class Echinoidea; order Diadematoida; family Diadematidae; genus Diadema; species Diadema antillarum. The sequence continues at coordinate 461,941 of NW_027271201.1, forward strand.
TCTACCAAGAACCTAATCCACCAAGTGGAAATGGTCCAGAGAAGAGCTGCGCGATTCACTTTAAATCGCTACCATAACACCTCGAGTGTCACCAAAATGCTACAAGAACTTAATTGGACCACTCTGGAACAGCGCAGAGAAAATATAAATGACAGGCTAATTATGATGTACAAAATACACAATAATCTCACTCCTCTTTCAGCACAGGACTATATCATCAAACAGGCTACTCAGTTAACGAGAGCCTCGCAACCTCACTCCTATCAGGTACCATATTCGAGAACTGAATCGCATCGCCATTCGTTCTTCCCAAGAACTGTAAGGAACTGGAATTCCCTGTCGTCAGAAATTGTTTCAGCGCCATCTGTGGGATCATTTCGAAACCGTCTAACGGTTGATCACAGTGGCTAGTATTTTCGTCAAATTTTCTATGTGCTTGTAAATATCTGTAAATAAATTGTATTATAATGCAAATAGCACCAGTCTGCAAGAATCTTCAGTCTATTGAAGGAGGCAGACTTAATCAGAAGAAGAAGAAGAAGACTGCGCTGTGGAATGTATCACATTCCGTTATGTATTGTAGTCCCCATTAAGTTTGCAGACTGACAGCGCGCGCACACACGCGCACACACATACACACGCACGCACGCACAAGCATACACACTCTCAAAATAACTTTTCCACGAGGTGCCCCCCCCCCCCAATGTCTTGACCCACTGTACGCCACTGATAGTAGGGCCAGCACAGCGCGCGCACACACGCGCACACACACATACACACGCACGCACGCACAAGCATACACACCCTCAAAATAACTTTTCCACGAGGTGCCCCCACCGAACTAAAACATATGTTTGAGTTCGGTGGGTGCCCCCCCCCCCCCCCCCCCCCCCCCCCCAATGTCTTGACCCACGGTACGCCACTGATAGTAGGGCCCTCTGGTAGAGCAGTGACAACATTAAAGAGGCTATCCCGGGTAAATAAGACATAATAATAATAATGATAATACTCATCATCATCATCGTCATTATTATTAGGTATATATATATATATATATATATATATATATATATATATATATATATACACATATATATATATAGATTTATATATAGTGCGAGAGATGGTTCCCTTCCCAAACGTGCGCGGTGCCTCATTGTTGGTTGCATATATACTGAAAGAAATTAGACTGAGGCGGACGTTGCTCTCGATCTTGAGTCTCCCTTTTATTCAGTCATATATATATATATATATATATATATGTTTATATATATATATATATATGCATATATGTATACAATTGAGAAAGACATTCAAAAATAGTTCTCCTATTGTGAAAAAACCTTGTAAATCTGCTAACGGGAGAGAAACTATGTTACCCCTTTTCTAGTTTGTTCGTATTCAAGGCGAGAAATCACAATCAGATGAACATTTTATGTTTTCTCTCTGACGCGATATACACGTATGTACATGTATTCTATATTAGTATTATGTATTATGTGTATTAGGGCGCCAGAACGGTTGTATTGCAGTCCATATCATGTGCGAAAAGGGACTGAAACGACCGCTTTTTCTTGCGAGAAAGAAAATCTCTTCTTCGCTCGCTCGCCTCGCTCACTAGCAAACAAAGAGTTGTACATGTATCTATTTCGTCGTAACACATTCACCTTATAAAGTTTAATTGCAAAATAGGCTTAGCGTCATTTTTAAACTTTTTTAAAAGCCATTCCATCATCACATAGAGCAAAGTAAGACATTTCCAGTGATACCTCATTAGTAACGTATTCAAAACAAAAGTCCATATCATTTATGCAAGTGGGAAAATGGACTGAAATTTCCACTTTATTATTGCGACTGAGAAAATCTCTTGCTCCACTCGTCACGCTCATCCGCAAACATAGAGTTTGTCTATTTTGCCATAACACATTCACCATATGAGGTTTGATTCCAAAACGGACTAAGCGCCATTTTATTTACTTATTTTCTTAAAAGTGAGCCCATGTAATTCCAAGTAATATTCATTAGGGTTTCATGAATTCTGTTTTGCCTCTCCAATGTCTCTGTATCTAAATCATTTTATAATGATCTATACTTCTGCACTTACAATACAATTACATTATGCACACTACAAGGCAATACAACCGCTTTCAGTCTAAGGCCATTTATATCCCAACGACACAAAAAACTTAAACGCATAAACACAGTTTTAGCTTCTGGTCCTTTTATCGTTGATACCTTTTTATTACATGACAACAGGTATTTCAACTTTTAGCAATCATACGCATATATCAATGCGACCATTCATCAACTTCTACTCTTACAAACAACATTGCATAAAAGCACAGTCCTCAACATATTTGTTATACACAGAAATACACAAGAAATTGCAATAATCTTCGCATATTAGACTTCACACATTTGCGGGTTAGCATATCGTATACGAAGTTAAAAAGGGCTAGGGCAATGTATAAGTTGAACAGACTCAGAAAAATACTGACGTGAGGAATAATGATTTCGGATGATAAAGATCACATGCTGGCTAACAGTACAGTAGTGATTGAATGACACGAAAGACAACAAAGGCAACAAAGACAATAATATCAACATTATTAAAGTATTTGGTACAATAGCTTTATCTATCATTACCTTCAGTAGTGTTATATATGCTGCTCCTCGAGAAGTTCCCGCTCTGTCGATCACGTGCCCTAAGCAAAGATAGTTCCCTATATTCGAGGTTACAGTTTGTTTATCCCAAGGTCGCCCTTCCGAAGGTTCCAAATTCTGAAAATTAGATAAGGCTCGTTATTCTGAAGGTTCGTTAATATAAAAGCGAAATATATGTAAAGATCGTTTGGACGCACATTTCTTTCATTTCGGATTAACGAATCTGCGGACAAGAATCTTCTTCTTCTTTTTTTTTTTTTTCCTTTTCGGATTATCAAACCTTCAGAATAACGAACCCTTTTTCATTTTCGAAATAACGAACCTCCGGGATAACGCCACAAATGTTTGGATCAACGAGCACAATTTTTTTGGATTAACGAGTATCAAGGAAAACAAAATTTGTGTGCTTCGGAATTACCCTTCAGAACAATGAACCTAATTTTTAAGTTCGGATTAACGGACTGAGACCAGAATAACGGACCGGGACCAGATGGACACTCGGATTAAGGGCCCAGGGGTGAAGTCGCTGGGCAGGGACTTCAAACTCGGACTCATAATAACAGGCAAACAGTTTAAACTTCACAATCCACTTAAAATCTACTGCATTCCAGAGACACATGTGCTTTACTTCCATACATTTGTTTTTTTTTTCATTTCGAATTCGACACACTCGAGTTTAATAAGACGTGAGTCTTTTTAACATATTCATTGCAAGAAATCAAGTGTCAGATGAACTCTTTATTTTGAAATCCTACGCACTGATTCTCTAAAACAGGCAGAATTGACCGAGTAGGTCCTACACAAGGCTATATTGCACACTGGCCGACAATGTTACTATTGCACTAATTTCAAATGAGTGAAGCCTACATGCAGCATATGAAAATGTGTTTTGTGTAGAAGGAAGTGTAAAGGGGTTAGCGCATGATGAGTGTGTTTTCTCATCACTGTGTGCCTTTTTTTTTTGGGGGGGGGGGGGGAGAAGAGCGATGTGAACTTGCAAAATAAGGTTCAAGAGAGAACAGGCGTGAAAGCATGGGCTGGTCATCTGCTTCCATATCAATGTTACTCTGGCACGAATTGAGTGGCAATGATAAACACTCACAGCAGTACATCATTCTCATATTAAAATCGTCCCATACACTTTAAAACAAAATCACGAAGTATGCATGCAATTACACCTGCACTTCATTGCTTATGATGTGCATGCACACAAATTGGAGTATATTCAACACAGGACACTCTGCTTACGGAGTAAGCCCTAATTGGCTTATAACAACTTCGATATGTTCCAAGAGTGACCATGGTATCTGTTTCATTATTTTTTTTTAAAATTATTAGTATTACTTCATTGAAGCGAATGGCAAAACTGTTACACAGTATTTACTCAGGTATTTGGGACTGAAACCTTGGGCTGCTTTTTTTTTCTTTCAAATCATCAGAATTACAGATCTTTTTAATTTCCCCCACAAAATGGATGATCACTGTGTAACACGAGGATGAGAAAAACTCAAAGGTTCTCTACAATGTTTCATCAAAACCTACAAACAGGTATTACTAATATTTTCCTAAGTCATTCAGTGCTTGGAAATGGACAAGGCATTACAGCATTTTCAAGGAAATACTTCATACTCTGAAATCAACGAAATGCTAGCATATCCTTTCGATTTATTTTCTTCTTTGAAATAAACTAGTAAGAAAAACACTCTTTATGTAGGGATTCTTTCACTCCACGAACTTACAATTTTTGACCTACCTTTTCTTTCAATCTCTTTATACTTTCACTTAAGAAGCCCACAAATGCCTACGATGTACAAAATCAAAACAAAATAATAATGACATCATTTGCTACTTGACTGACAAATCAGTGCTGAAAAAAAATCAAGGAATTCCTTTTAAATTCCTCAAAAATTGAGAACAATTCAGTGTTTACAAAACGTTGTTTGTTCTTCCAATTTCTTCATACTTCCACTTCAGAAGCCAACAAACGTCTACGACGTACAGAATCAAGACAACTGACGTCACTAGCAACTTGACTGACAAATTAGTGCTGACAAAATCAAGGGATTCCTCTTAGAATTCATCAGAAACTGAGATTAGTTCCAATATACAACTAATGCTGTATGAAAGTTGGTTGCTGTTTTTTTCTGTGATTACATTGGGCATGCTATTGCTTACCTTGTCTTCTTGAAAAAATAACACATTAGAACTACCCGAGTTTAATTTTCACTTCTGCCAAGGAAGGAGGTTATGTTTTCACCGGTGTTTGCTTGTTTATTTGTCTGTGTGCAAAATAACTCAAAAAGTCGTGAACGGATTTGGATGAAACTTACAGGAATAGTTAAAAATGACACACACAAGAAACAGATGGTGAAATTTTGGTAGTGAGCCCGGAATTTTTGTGGATTTCATGAAGGAGTTTTGATATCTTGGCAGGTAGGGTAAATGAACTTGGGAGTTCAAGCTTCACATTTTTGAGGTTTGCATACGTGCACTAAAGCGTGTGCCCTGCTCGGGCCAGGCATCCGTGGTGCTGGAAGCTGATGACGCACCAAAAGGCTTCGACTCATATTGGGAGATAGGGCGATTTTCAGCTTGCATACGAAAGAGTGGATATCACTGATCTCATTTGGAGAACAAGACCAGTGGTGGAAATTGGTTGCTTGGCAGAGGTCTGCGCTCTGAGAGTGTCTCTCTAGTTTTACCAAAATTTAAGCTGTTTGTACAAAAGTAAAAATAGCATTATATCATACCTGCTCTGTGAAAAAGGAATACATATCTTTCGCATATGATATCAAAAACCTACTGAAGCCTACACTAGGCCTTTAAAGTTATGATAGCATGACTTATATGTAATATATATATATATATATATATTTATATATATGATATACCAAAAGGCTTCTTATCATATTGGGAACAAGGTGATTTTCAGCATGCATTTGAATGAGTGGATATCACTGATCTCATTTGGAGAATGGGCAACCAAATTCAGACAGCATCGGGCTGCCACTGCGAGGACATGCCCAACGACTCCTCCACTTGCCGAAGCTCTGCCAGACACTCCTCGCGCCTTGCGCGGATCGTCACCAGGACGCCTTCCCGCTCACGTATGTACGCCCGGAGTCCAGTCTGCCACGGATCGCAGGAGAAAAGATGAAGGTTTGAAATTCACAGATGATTTTTTGATAAGAGAGGGAAGGACAAAGAGAGTTTGAGAGAGAAAGGGAGGGAAAAAGTAAGAAAGGTATTGTGAGGAGGGAGAGGAATAAAAGCAGTAGAAGAAGAGATAGAGGAGAGAGACAGATAGAGAAAGATGGAGAGAAAATGTGAGAGAGACCTTAGGAAAGAGGGTGCAAAAGAGGAGAAGAATGAAAGAAATAAAGAAGGAGAGATATAGAGGGGGACAGAGTGTGAGAAACAGACACAAACATAAGGCACAGAGACAAGTGAGGGAGAAGAAGAAAGAATAAAAGTTGTAAACATGACATATCTACATGTACATACAGCATGCATTGAGATGGATCATAACTGAACACCTTCAAAATATGTATCCATAAAGCCTTCAAAACAACAATAGCGAAGCATAAAACACCACACTTCCAGTGAATAAACATTTTCATGAATGACTTTAACAAAAAAGTGTGTATGTTCACAGAGCTTCAATAACAGAGGTCCAATCTTCTTTTGTGTGTGTGTGTGTGTGTGTGTGTGTGTGTGTGTGTGTGTGTTGTCTGCAGAGGTGATATCATTATAGAGAAACGTTTCTTGGAGGAAAGTCATGTGTCACGTGACTTAATACGGAGCGGTCATTTGTCGGTAACGTGTTCGGTAACTGTTTACAATGCACAAAATTAGTATCTCTCTTGAAGTACAAGTGAAGTCTTGGTGTATACATACCAAAGTGAGTTTTCCTCCCAGAAAACTATACAAAAGTACTACTGTATGGTTGACTATGCAGTGGCACAAACCCATTATTGCCTTTTAGAATTTTGGTGGATTAGTAACCACGTGAAAAAAACAGGAAAAACATAAATGACAGTATTTACTCTTAACCCGTTGAGGACGGTTTGATTTTGCTACAGCACACATTTCCCATAGACACTTGCCTGAGTATACTCGGGACTCGTCCTCAATGGGTTAAAAGCCACCAGGCAAATTTAATTTGAACAAAACATGTCACATAATGGGCTTTTGATTTTGTTTTTAAAAGAACATTTTTGTTGTTATTGAAGATCAGTGACATAGCATTAATATTTCAGCAAACTTGTGACAAGTCTTCCCTGATGTCATCTCAACGACAATTTTTTGATGAAAGGAAATGTGGATGTATAAATTTCTCTTCACTAGAAATGACCAAAGATATCTTGAGAGCAGTGAAACAGCAGGCATAGACCATTACACCTTAAAAATATTGAAAACACGTTTTGATAAACACACATAATCAAATTCAAGCGCATACGGCAAATATTGTGGCATTCCTAGGGAAACCCTACAGTACAGTGTATGTGTTGTTATCAAAAGTTTGAAATCATTGCCCAGTATTTCTCATTTCCCTTGCACATGAAATGTATGTAATTACATACATAGTTCTGCAAATTAAACTATGTTTTCTTCATAACTCTGAGCAAAATACATCAGGGACAAGCTATTCTTACACATTCCCTAATGATGCTAACTTCATAGCTCTTAGAATCTACGGATGCACAGTGGAAAACTGGATAAGTGAGCTACAGATATACTCAAGCATGGCATTTTCTAACAGGTTTTGTGGGATACTAGTAATATACAAGTCAATGTCAATATACTAGTGTATGTTTAACATGAAATTGCAGTTATGCACATATTTCCAAGTTTCATAATCAACACAGTATGGAAATAGAATGAAATAAGAGTGAAAATACCACTCCCTAAGTGTCTCTGTTTCTTTGAGTTAGCCAGCAAGAAGAGATTTGCATTAGGTTTTTTCTGAAAACACATGAAAATTCTATAAAACAAAATCATGTGCCAGTCATGTCCCAATAATACAGAAAACCAGAATAGTGATGTTTATTGTAATAGTTCAGTTTAACAGCATAATCATCTTTATCATCATAATTATCATCGTCATCACATATATAGTTGTCTCTCTGTACACTCACTTCACAAGCTTCGAAAGTCAAGCTACTGGTACTCACCAGATCAGGTGGTTCTTCAACTTTTGGCTTGGGTCGTCTCAACCTGCAAAAATATAATATACAGTATATCTACATATCAACATGTGTGAATGTTTGTATGTGTGAATGTGTGTGTGTGTGTGTGTCTACAATGTATTAATACCACTCTACATTCATTATAAAGCTAACACTTGAAACTTAATGTGCAAATATATTTGCTTCAGGAGGTCATGGGTTCAAGTCCCACACAAGTATGTATGCCCATGATATTTTAATCATGGTTACCACTCAAACACTTGAATAATCAGTATTTTGTTTGTTTGTTTTTTACATAGATGTAAGGCAATTTGCCAACTAGTTGCAATGAAAAGAACTCCACGCAAGAATTACTTATTCAAGAATAAATGCACAGCACCCACTGGTATAAGGGATTAGACTCATCACTGGATATCAGGCTGAAGCAGTAGCTAAGTAATCTTGTGTGGAAAGGAAGCCTGTCTAGCATTCGTGAGGTCGTGGGTTCAAGTCACATTTGGGTGACTGTATACCCATGATTCTTCTTTTCTTTTTTTATCATGTGCTACTACTCAAACACTGAATAGTAAATGTTTATCTACGTTGACGTAGGGCAACATGCCAAACAGTTGCAATATAAGTGAGTCATTATCGAACAAGCTGTCAAACTTACAGCTGGCACTTGATGATCGTTTCTGAGGTGGCTTGCTTCAGCAGGTTGATTTCATGCTGGTACTGGACCACAATGTTGGCGCTCCCTTCCCGTCCAACACCTGCAAACGCAAAGCAATGCGCTGAAAGGGTTACACAGAAGGCCCGCACTCAAAGTGCTCACCCACATCATGCTCAAGATGACTGTAATACTAACAACTAGAATAAAATCATAAGAATAGACTGTCAAAAGTCTCAGTAATTTGAAGAAAAATGTATAAAACCAGAAATACATGGAATTTTACAGTGCCACATGTTTTCATAGCTGGTGCATAACATGTATTGGTTACACAAATGCAGAAATATGAAGAGGCAATGCTCCCCCATCAAAAAAAAATATTGCTGTTTCGAGTTATATTCTCAACCAATATTTGCAAAATTGAACCACTCATAAAGAAAATGCCTCCTATAACACAAATGCACTGTATATGGTGTCCAAGGAGGGAAATCACTTGCTTTTCTCTCAAAAAGTGATACTACTTTCTCATTCTTTCACGGTGGATGTCCATCGCATATTCAATCACTCACAGAGCTGTTGTACAGGTCCCAATATGCTATTATAAAAATGTATAATAATAATATCAACGGCTATGTATACCGGGCTGTATCCACAGTAGTGCTCATACAAAGTGCTTAGAAATGAAAATGGAAACTGATAGAAACATGGAACAAAGAACAACAAACAAACAAAACAAAATGAAATAAACTACTTTGTATGCAAATTTAATAAAGAGATGTGATTTCAGTTTCATTTTAAAGTATATAATATTGTGAGTTTCCCAAGTATCTAATGGCAATTTATTCCAATTAAAGTACCATGAATAATGTCTTGGGACATTAATGTCGCAACTACAAGCCCACTCACCATAAAAGTTACATTGCTAGGTTACTACATGACTTGACTAATGTCAAATGAGGTCCACAACTTATTCTTACAGATTTCGCACACACACACACACACACACACACACACGCACACACACAAAAGAAATTTAGTGTGAGGTGCAGACATCATCACTTCTTGCATCCTGCAAATACACTCTTTACTACAGTCATTTTATCATGAAAACATGTGAAACGTTTGAATTCCACAGCTTTCTGATTAAAGGTCCAATTCTGATAAAAAGGAAACTTCTTGAAGGTTTTGTGTGATGCATGGGCACATGTAAAGATTTCACTGATTTCATATCATTATCAGCATTAGCAGTGTTGTTGTTTGTATCACCTTTTCTAACAACTATCCCCTCATATTTACTATCACTGCTAAGACCAGGTTTCACTCACATGTTTCATTTTATTCATGCTAATAAATCTGTTACTTCAAAGGGTATTTGGAATTTGACTTTGTCTCCACATGGTAATACACTCAGCGAAAAAAGAAAGTAAACACTTTTTCAAGTTCATCTTTCTCATAGATTATTCAGATAATATTAATGTTTTATATACCATGTTAAAGGTAATCTAATTGGCTATCAACCTAGTAGGTCAATAAAAATGGAAACTTTACCCATGAGTGAGCACATTTGTTTTTCTCTTCCCAAAAGTAACTAGAAATGTCGCTATGGCGACTGGTATGCCTTGGCCATAATGCATGATTCTCCTAATAGGTCTGTAGTACATGTGGACAATGTGTGATTATATTTTCACAAAATTGGCAAAATATTAAAATGATATATTTGTCACAAATGTGTTGAATGTTCACCTTCCTTGCCCTAGGTTTAATTGGATGAATGGGAAAGCATGTATTTGGGGATTTTAGGACTTTTGCTTGACTTCTGACCCTTTCATAAGTTTATGCATTGAGTAATTTCCAAGGTAAGGAGAAAAAGTACAATTTCTGTATTGAATAGTAAATTGCCACCAGTTTCATCTGGCCTTTGACCCTTGACCTTTGACCCTAAAATTCATAAGAGACCTTTGACTCCTGACCTTTGACCCCATGACCCTAAAATTCCCTAGATAATCACTGCCAGTCAGTACACTGTACATGCATCATATATACTATGTTTCATGAAGATACCTTGAACCATTTCCAAGATATGGAGAAAAAAGTAAAATTCTAACATTTTTACTTGACCTTTTGACCTTTGACCTCATGACCCCAAACTTTCACCAGATAATCTTAATTGGGTAATACATGTATACACTAAGTTTCAAGAAAGTATCTTCAGGCATTGCATAGATATGGGGGAAATAGTGAAATTTTGAGCATTTGACCTTGACCTTTTGACCTTTAACCTTGAGCATGTACACCCAAAAGTTGATAGGCACAACTTTACTCCCTAATGCACATACATGCCAAGTTCCATTAGGATACCTCAAAAGGTTTTTTAGTTATGCGGTCCACAAAATTCATTACGGACGGACGGATGGACGGATGGAAGGACGGACAACCCGAAAACATAATGCCTCCAGCACCACTACATGGCGAAGGCATAAAAATTGCAAAAATGGACAAGTTGTTATTCATGCATATGTACTCTTTCATATGACAATGAGAACAAAAGACAAATTCAACACATTAAGAAATGCAAATCAATTTGCAAAAATCAACCTTTGATCTCTATGTCTCTGTAACCCTAAAATAATGATAATAATAATAATAATAGAGAAAAATGAAGAATCTTTTGTCAAATCCATATTCAAAAGACAGAAGAGAAGAAGCAATGGTAACAAAGATGGTAGACATTTGAAATGTTATTCCAAATCAAGAAAAGTTGAAATAATATTTGGTTCTTGCATTTGTCTCAGGAATTCTTAAATTACTTAATTAAAGAATAAAATAAAGAAATTCTGTCCATTTCATCACCTTTGTGCCTTACTCCCTATGTCATTTAAAGATTGAATTGACAGGAAATTCTTATGTTCCCCTTCAGTTTCCCCACTATGTTGTTATTTGAGAATATAACGAGAAACAAGAGAATGAAAACTTATTTCTGCTATTTCATTCATGTGTCTCATTGTGTTAAATTGGTATTCTGTTACCATTGCTTTGTTGAAGGGCATTTCCAAATTAATGTCAGTATGTCAATTTCTGCAATTTTTACTCTTGAGCCTTGGAGGACCAAAACGGATGTGTTCACTCATGCGTAAAATTTCCCTTTGTACAAACCTATCAGGTTGATAGCCAATCGAATAACCTTTTGGTATATGACAAAATGATTTTTATCAAAATCTTCTATGAAAAATATGAACTGGAAAAAGTGTTTACTTTCTCTTTTTTTGCTGAGTGTATGTGTTTAACTTTACAAAGAGTATCACAATTAATCCAAGCCTTTGGCTTTCCTTGTGATTTCCCAAACACATACCACACTGTAACATGTTTTTCTGGTTATCACTGAAGGAGACTGAGTTAGAAAAAAAAAATTAACATCTTTGGGAACACCTAGAAAAAACAAGGAGCTTCAAAGCTCCTTGAAAAAAACAAAGCACTTCTCATTGGAGTAGAGAAACCATGTGTTAAAGGACAAAGTACTCAAGTGGGTCAATTAGAAACCATACAAATCTTCCTGATGCCCTCCACAACCCAACTCTTTTAAAAAACGGCAATACTTGACCTAGTTCATTTTCTTACATAAAAACTTGCATCTCCTTTCCCTCTTTCATTCTCCATGGTTAAAGCCGTACATCATGTGTTAGACACACAATACACACACACACACATGCATACATATGATGCACACACACACACACACACACACACAAACACCACATGAAAAAACAACAACGAAAAGATGATATGTGAATAAAAGAAAGAAAGAAGAAAATCATAGTTCACAGTGAAGACATTGAACTGATAAGCACAAACAATGTCACGGTACTGCTCACATTGTCCAAATTCCCTGGCACAGAAAGGTACTGTTTACCATTGGGAGCATTGATTTTTTTAAAAACGTCTGAGGTGTCACATTTGATGCATATGTGTAGGTCAGTTGTATCACAAAACATCCTACCATATAAAAATTTTGCAATAAAGTCTAAAATATATGGAGATATCACTGTTTTTCTCAATAAACCATAACTGCAGATGGTGTAGTCTACAAACTTCTTTATCATAACTAGTGTTCACATTTTGTATATAACAATTCTGAACAATGATTATACTGACTCAAATTTTTACATTAGCTGTTTTTATACAACACCTATTTAGAATGTAGCTATCCGATTGGTCGATTGCCGATTGCCGATTGCCGTGACATTTAGTGAAAAGTTCCATCGCACGCTCTGGCTGTCAGCTGTGCAATTTTGTTTGAGCAAAAATGAATAGGGCATGGCTGACGTCACCCATTTGCATGGACTCCCATGTTAAACTGAAGATTGACTTGAAGTTTTTGTTCCATCACACGGCTCTGATGTCACAAAAAAACAAACATTTGCCGTGCGCATGCAACAATTACAAGCGCGCTTACAAGCGCGTACTTTTGTCTTTCATTTTTGTACAACTTCGTTTCGTGTACATACGTACACAGTGATTCATCAGAGCGCTTCTATCTTTCACCTCGTGCGAAATCTTGTACCATCCAACTCGTGACCATTCACTATTTGTATACTACCCCTAAATCACATTTTAGAACTCTTTTGAAGCACTAAAACTGGGTGTATGTTTCATCTGCAAATGGTAGATAATGCCTCTAACATAAATTCCTACCTGTCAGCAGCATTTCAAGGTCTGCTAATTCCTGTTCAATTGTCTGGATCGTCCGGTTCTTGCTGTATTTGCTGTGAGAGTGTGATGTTCAAAGGGGGAATAAAAAATAAAAGTCAATTAAGGAACATATCGCATGGACGGAAATATATAATGTATGCCATCAAGGAAAGAATAAAATTTTTATTGAATGGCCACTCATCAATGCTGTGACTGAATGCTGACCAAAATGAAAGTCACAGAAGATACTGACATAATCTAATGATACCTTAGTCCACAAAAAAAAAATCATATTTTTGACCATTTGCTCCTGTGCAGACTCCAACCCAAAGCTTCTCTTAAACTGGAAATTCTCTCGCTTGGACCCCCCCCCCCCCAGCAAACTGGAGACTCTGATTGCTTGAACATGCATACAGATTATTGTGTGCACGTAGCGCAAATCATGAGTGCAAAGTGTAACATCCCTTGGGGGGAGTCCATAGCCCGTCTAAGGGCCCTGGGGCTCGAACACCACAAAGGATTTTTGATGGTTTCTGTTGGAGTTTGATGGACCTACTGCAATCTGTGGATATTCTGATGGTCCAATAGACATCGTAAGAAACAATTCCATTAAGACCTATTGGACCAAGAGGAACCAACAGAACGAATAGAAATCAACAGGATCAACAGAAACCATTAGAACAGACTCCATCAAAATCTACTGGACCAACAGCAACCAACCGGCCCAACAGGATCCATTAGAACAGACCCTATCAAAATCTATTGGACCAACAACAACCAACCGGCCCAACAGGATCCATTAGAACAGACCCTATCAAAATCTATTGGTCCAACAGCAACCAAATGGCCCAACAGAACTCACTAGAACAGGCTCCATCAAAATCTATTGGACCAAAAGCAACCAACCATTGGACCATTAGAAACCAACAGGACTAACACATAACATTTGAATGTAAATTCCATCAAAACCCACTGGGCCATAAGAAATCAACATAGGCAACACAGACACCCTGTCAAAAAATCAGGGGGACTGAAGGGTTAAGCGGATTGAGTTCTGGCCAGGCTCCTGCAAAGTCTTTCCTTGGTCTTGCTTCGCCCACTCTTTGCTCAAGGGCATAGTGAAAGTGTCTTGTTTTGACAGGAAGAAGCCATGATTGGAATCCCGAGAGCTGGTATTAATCCATAATAATATTGCCCTGACCTAGTTCGCAGCATGCCATGTAAGTAAGGCATCGTGGGAGATACCGACACATCCAGATGCTTTAGTCCACAAAACTCATATTCAACTTCAACTAAAAGCATCTATTAAACTGGAGATTTTCTCGCTTGGACCCCCCAGCAAACTGGAGACTCTGATTGCTTGAACATGCATACAGACTAATGTGTGCACGTAGTGAAAATAATGAGTGCAAAGTGCAACATCCCTGGGGGGAGTCCAGGGCCCATTGAAGGGTCCTGGGGTTCTAAAACATCAGGGATTTTTGACGGTTTCTGTTGGAGTTTGATGGACCTACTGCAATCTGTGGACATACTGATGGTCCAATACGCATCATAAGAAACAATTCCATTAAGACCTATTGGACCAAGACCTATTGGACCAAGAGGAACCAACAGGACGAATAGAAATCAACAGGATCAACAGAAACCATTAGAACAGACTCCATCAAAATCTATTGGACCAACAACAACCAACCGGCCCAACAGGATCCATTAGAACAGACCCTATCAAAATCTATTGGTCCAACAGCAACCAACCAGCCCAGCAGAACCCACTTGAACAGACTCTATCAAAATCTATTGGGCCAACAGCAACCAAATGGCCCAACAGGATCCATTAGAACAGACTCTATCAAAATGTATTGGTCCAACAGCAACCGACCGGCCCAACAGGATCCATTAGAACAGACCCTATCAAAATCTATTGGTCCAACAGCAACCAACCAGCCCAACAGAACCCACTAGAACAGACTCGATCAAAATCTATTGGACCAATAGCAACCAAATGGCCCAACAGGATCCATTAGAACAGACTCTATCAAAATCTATTGGACAAATAGCAACCAACCGGCCCAACAGGATCCATTAGAACAGACTCTATCAAAATCTATTTGTCCAACAGCAACCAACCGGCCCAACAGGATTCATTAGAACAGACCCTATCAAAATCTATTGGTCCAACAGCAACCAACCAGCCCAACAGAACCCACTAGAACAGACTCGATCAAAATCTATTGGACCAACAGCAACCAAATGGTCCAACAGGATCCATTAGAACAGACTCTATCAAAATCTATTGGTCCAACAGCAACCAACCGGCCCAACAGGATCCATTAGAACAGACCCTATCAAAATCTATTGGTCCAACAGCAACCAACCAGCCCAACAGAACCCACTAGAACAGACTCTATCAAAATCTATTGGACCAACAGCAACCAAATGGCCCAACAGGATCCATTAGAACAGACTCGATCAAAATCTATTGGACCAACAGCAACCAAATGGTCCAACAGGATCCATTAGAACAGACTCTATCAAAATCTATTGGTCCAACAGCAACCAACCGGCCCAACAGGATCCATTAGAACAGACCCTATCAAAATCTATTGGTCCAACAGCAACCAACCAGCCCAACAGAACCCACTAGAACAGACTCTATCAAAATCTATTGGACCAACAGCAACCAAATGGCCCAACAGGATCCATTAGAACAGACTCCATCAAAATCTATTGGTCCAACAGCAACAAACCGGCCCAACAGGATCCATTAGAACAGACTCTATCAAAATCTATTGGTCCAACAGCAACCAAATGGCCCAACAGAACCCATCAAAACCCACTGGGCCATAAGAAATCAATATAGGAAACACAGACACCCTGTCAAAAAATCAGGGGGACTGAAGGGTTAAGCGGATTGAATTCTGGCCAGGCTCCTGCAAAGTCTTTCCTTGGTCTTGCTTCCTCCACTCTTTGCTCAAGGACATAGTGAAAGTGTATTCTTTTGACAGGAAGAAACCATGACACAAATCTCAAGAGCTGGCATTCATCCATAATATTACCCTGACCTAGTTCTCTGCATGCCATGTTTGTAAGGCATCATGGGAGGAGTTGACCAAACAGAATAATCACTACATGAAGGGGGGAAAATAGTAACCCAATTGAACAGTGCCCTTCAAATATCACAATCCTTGATTAATGTCATTCATTTGAAGATAAAGATAGGGTTTCTTGTCATGCAAAGCATCTTGACTCCAACTCAGAGCAAATATGAAGAGGAATTCATATGACTGTTAAGTATGGCTGCGGCCAACTCTAACGCAATTCACCCAGCTCTAACTGTCTCCATAGATCTGATATACAAATCCTCACGAGGAACCAAAAATAAAGATGAAAAAAAAAGAAGATCAGTCTACAAAACCCTTGGGAATTGGGACATTCAGTGTGCCCAAGTCCAAAGTTTTAAGACTTTCCCTGCATACGCACCCACTGTTCGTATCTGTGTTAAAACTACTCTATGTATAAGCATTGTGCCACTTAACATGTAAATTGTCACTGCTCCCTACTGGGGAAAGGGGACACCCCTTTTCCATACCACCCCCAAGCTCCCACCTCTCCCCCCACCCCTTTGCCAGTTGCTTTGCTCCTTCACAGTGTCTCACTCAAAACTCTCACTCAAGGTTGGCTGCCCTGAAAGACCATAACTGCTGATCCATGTGGGGTTTTTTTTTAACCCGTTGAGGACGGACTGATTTTGCTTCAACACACACTTCCCGTAGACACTTGCCCGAGTATATTCGGGACTCGTCCTCAACGGGTTAACAATCATGTCAGAAAAAGGAACCAGTGGAAATCAAACCTGTTATCAACCTCTTTCCGGGCAGTGACACTTCTACCAGAGTATCCCTGGTTGCCGGCAGTGACACTGCAAGCAAAGGCCACCAATGCAGGCACTCTTGTCTACATTTTGGGAACCTTGTGTACCAGTTTCTACAAAGGAATAGGTTCATGGAAGAATTGTGATTGAGATGACATCATTGCCTCACCCATGTAAAATTTGTGATTACACAAAAAAAAAACTTTTCCCCCCAAATCCCCCCCCCAAAAAAAAATCTTGAAATTTCCATAACTTCCTTATTCTCAGTCCCATAATTACGATCTAAAATACCTCTACCATTCAGTTTGCTGACTCTTTGACTCTTTTTCTTTTATTACAATCAACATGAATGAACATGCAGTGACTATTGCCTTGACCACACCTTGACCATAAGATCATACCTCTGGTCATGGAGCAGCTGTCCGTCCAGGGAGTAGATCCGCCCCCGTCTTCCTGTCCCCGGCCGACTCTTGGGGCGGACGGCTGAGTCTCCCTTCATGTGGGCAGGGAGGTTCTTTTCCTGCAACATGATGGGGATGACGATGATAACATTACAGAATTATAGTCCCACTACATACCAATACAACGTGTACCACCACAACCACTACCACCATTACTTCTATACTACCACAACTATTATCAATGTTAGCAGTAGTGAAAATAGTAGGATAAAAATAATGGTAATACTTGCAGCAGCATTCTGATTATTAACAATGACTCAAATGGAAAGAAGAAACAGAGATTAAATGCTGGGAGTTGATGTTGTAATTGTTACACTATATTAAGATAGAAAACTTTTGTGTAGCTCTCTGTACTCAATCAAAGGTACTGAAACTTCACTGATGTATACTTCTACTGCTTGTGCATTCACTGAATCCCCATATATATTTCACTTGTATAAATTTCCCTTTATTATTCCAGACTGAGAAGAATATCTTGTGAAGAGAATATGATTCATACTATAAGAGTGTTCTCACTCACAGGCTCAGTAAACTTACCACATTATAGTGAAACAGTTTTCTTGGGTCCTGACAAAAGGAAAGCAAAACAAAATTTCAAGATATAATTCAATGTAAATTTCTGCTCAAATCTTTGCACAAAAGTGAATATTTTGGCTCAGGGCACTAGGAACAATATTGTCAATATTAGCTCTGCCAAGGAGGTTATGTTTTTGCTGACATTTCTGTGTTTTGTTTTATTGACTGTTTGTCTGTCTGTTTGCAAAATAACTCAAAAGGTTTTGAATAGATTTGGATGAAATTTACAGGAAAAGTTAATAATGACACAAAGAACAGATGATGAAATTTTGGTAGTGATACCAACAAGAATCAAGAATACTTTAAAAAATGAGTGCATTTTCTTAAAGATTTTATGGCCAACAAATGAGGAGTTCAAGCTGTGCATATATTTTTACTTTGAGGTGTGCATATGCCCACTGAGCGCGCCCTCAGACACAGCAAGACTCTGATAATATATATGTATATGACAATATATAAATATAAATATAAATAAATAAATAAATAGAAAAAAAAATAAAAAGATATATATATACATACATATATATATATACTATATATATATATATATATATACAAGATGAGGTGGGTCTCTGAACCGTTTATCTTCGTGATAGTAAATCGGAGCATGACGTTGGCAATGTACATGTAAGTCCATTGAAAAGCTATCAGGGATTCATATTTGTCATGTCTTTTAACACTGATTTCATCCTTTCATCTTTGGCTCTTCGTGGAGGGAACCAGTCCATGGATGCGTCGTTGCTACGCCAAACGCGCACATAGACACTGCGCGGTCACCATGCACTGTGGCATGGCAGCAACTACTAGTCTAGACGCATTCCATCACAAGCAGGTTAGTTTTGAAATCCGTCTGACCAGGAGCAGACGTATACCCTTGTGTGTATGTTCTGCTTCAGAAACGGATTTTTAATCTAACATCACATCGCATCCTGGTCGCTGATGAAGAATGCGATGACTAACCTGTTTGGTGTCTTGTTTCTAAAACATGCGCTTAATTTCCTCGCCAGGATAAAGCGTTTTAGTGCCATTTTAGGTTTTAATCTCATATTTATATATACTATAAATATATATATATATATATACATATATATATATATATATATATATATATATATATATATATATATATATATATATATATATATATATATATACATACATATATATATTATATATATATATATATATATATATATATATATATATATATATACTATATATATATTATATATAATTCTCTGTTACAGGGGAAAATTGGGCTGTATTTTCAGCATACATGTATAATGGGAGGAAATGAGTTGCTTGGCAGAGGTCTGCACTCTCAAAGTGCTTTTCTAGTTTTCTATAAGATTTTTACAAGCAAAGACATTCCCACTTCTTGACAACTGAAAATACTAGCATTGTATACTACTTTCCAAGTTCTCACATCACACATCAGAGTCTTTCATTGTACTTTCACTGTTATTCCCTTTTCATATGTTGGACATATATGATTATCATAGCTGGCAAAGATCTGGATACTTGAAAAAGGTACCATCCCATCTCAACATGAAAAGTCTGCAAAGGAAAAATGCCACAATCAGACCTGGCGATACGGTGCAATTAACTCACTGATAAGAGGCCAGAGCTTTTAAATTCGTAACGGTCATCGAGCACTGTGCGGAGGGAAGGACAAAAAAAATCTTCAAAGTTCACCTCCTCGTATCTCCCTTATTTTATCACCAAATCCCTTGAAACTTCACACATATGGATATATCATCCTTCATATGATTTTTGGGGCGAAAGTGCTGATGTATCTTTTGAGATACGTGTGTTTTTCTGTTTGAGTCGACCGTGGGAAAGGCTTACGATTTTTTCTGGACATAAGTCTGCGCCTGCATGAATATGCATTGATTAACATATTGCTAGTCTGTATACACCAGACTCACTACCTGCGAAGTTTCGTGTTGAAGCAATTAGTAGTAAGGTGAAAAAAAAGAGCAAACAGACAACCAAATTTAAGAGAAAATACTGGACATGCACAACTAGATCATCCTCCTGCGCATGCCTTCTCTACTGGTCAGTGCACGCTTAGCCAATCAGCGGTGTCAGGTTCGGTGCAATGCGACAGGTTCCGGTTTTTCAGTCCACAGAGTGGTGAGCGGGCAAGAGCTTTTTTTTCAGACTTTTTTTTCTGACAAACTGTTGTGAGCTACCAAAATCTAGCTTGCATCTGATTGGCTGAGATCAAATTTGTGGACAAAATGCTTCATGAAATGCCCCCAGGTCTGGGACAGTTGCATACATGGTACAGTATTCAATTGAACACTGACAGAGTTGTGATCTAATTTACTGCCCTGTAAATATGTGAAAAGACAAGAGTTTCATGCTAAACGACAAATCTAACGGATATGAAATGATCATTACTGTAAAGCATCTAGAAAGAGTAATATTCTCAAGTGCTGAATTTACACTTTTCTTGCAGAAAACAACTTTGTACTCTGGTATTCATTGGTACATTACCAAGTTTAAGGCAATGGCTGAGCATCATTCATATACTGTATGTTTCACTTGGCATTGGTATAGAATGCAATGCTTTGATAATTAAATATGGTGATAACTTCAAGTGACCACAACTTATCAAATACATTTAGTGTTTGTACAAGATGAAATATCTTTCTTGCACTGTACCATGACTAAGTGATCTGCAGGATTCTTTGTACTGTCATTACACAAATGCATCAAAATATTAATGGCATTGCCTTTAATCTTTTGAAGACCGGTTCCAAGTTCTACACTCGGGCAGATCATGTCAGGGAGAAATGCGTCCTATATGGGTAGAACTGGTTGTCAATGATGATGACCTGTGGTGAATCGACAATGCGTTAACACTTACAAATGGCTTTGGTGCTGGTGGGGCAGGCTTGTGGGGTAGCAGATCATCAGATGCCTGGGGCGGGGGCACAACGGGAAGACACTCAGTCTGGCTCCGCAGAGATGGGAGGAACACCAGACAGCTCTCTGGATCAACCCCAATCCTAGGTTACAGGAACACAGTATACGTTTACAACCATCAACAGGTACTTGTGTGTGTGTGTGTGTGTGTGTGTGTGTGTGTTCATATTAGTTAGATTAACACAGAGCTACCCTAACTTTAAATGGGAGTTCTAGTTTAATAGCCAACTCTGATTATAGTACCCACCAAAGAGTCTGTAACCTGAGTTAGGGATTTGTCTGAACAGAACCCAAAGTTGGATAAAGATAAGTTAGCATGACATTCCGAACTGCAAGAAACCGTTTTTTAGTCGGATGGGTACAAATTGATGGTGAGAGCACCCCCTGCACAGTGTCAAATCTGTAGCAGGCCCATGTGACTGGCTGTCAACAAGTCATGGCTAGCCTTGGCCCATCTGAGCTCCTCATTACTACCGGCATATGAACATCTTCACAAAAAGATTGGTATGCATGAAATTGCAGCCGGGTAATTCCGTGAAGTTGGGGCACAAAGTGTTACATTTTAGCATAACTCAATACTAATTATGCTATACATATATTGTTTATAGGCTTTACATTTGTATTGAGACCATACATTTTCCTGGAAATTTTGTGCCATTCAGACTCAATTTTGATGAAGTTATCTTTAAAAAATGTAACAGTGTCCTGTAGCATTGTGACGTGTCCATGTAGCATCTTAATAGTTAAAATCTGGTCCTAAAAGACAAATTGATGCAATTATCTTGATCAAAATTTGATATAATATGCATAATTACTAGATTAGTCAGATAGCTAAATATCTTAAACTTTCCTTTCCACAGTTTTACTTTTACAAGAAATTTACACAATGTGTCACTATGCTATGCGGTGTCCAACAAATGTAACAAAAAAGGACACAGCGTAGCATCGTGATACATTTTGTAATTTTCTTTTAAAATTAAAACTGTGTACAGGAAATTTGAGATATTTAGCTATCTGACTAATCTAGTAAATATGCATATTGCATCAAATTTTGGTCAAGCTAATTGCCATAATTTGTCTCTTAGGACCAAATTTTAAAATATCACGATGCTACATGGACACGTCCCGATGCTACAGGACACCGTTACATATTGTTTAATAACTTCATCAAAATTGAGTCTGAATGCCACAAAATTTCCAGGAAAATGTGTGGCCTCAATGCAAATGTAAAGCCTACAAACAATAAATGTATTGTAGCATCGTTAATATTGAGTTATGCTGAAATATATTTTTCAAATATCACGATGCAACATGACACTGCCCCAACTTCATGGAATTACCCAGCCATAGCATGGGGTGCACTGAACTTCTCTATTTTATCATTGAGGTAGTTGTTATACCTCTAAGTCCTATCATCAGAGATAATCACTGTGTGAAAGTAACATGTAGTTGGGACTAATCTGCTCATCATTTTTTGAGCATTTCATGATGTATTTTCAAACAGCACAACTACAAATATCGGTAATAGATTTCAGCAATATTTTTGTGGAATTTCACGATCAGCTATCGTCACATTGTGCGCTAGTCAAGAAGAAAAATTAACAAGTTTTTATTAATATTATTTCATGTAACATTTCATGTTACATTGTTTATTCATATAATAAAGAATGTTGAACAACAACTTGTGCAATGTATTGGCATCGACAACACATTTTGTGGTAAATTTCAAGATAACCTGAGTTCAATGAATCAATCCCTCTGGTATATCTACTGTTTGTTTGTTTGTTTTTTCCTAGATCTGCCTAGAGCTGACAACAAAAACTGGAATACACTATCCTTACCAATCAGCTGGGATGCCGGGTGTTAACCATGAAGCCAATGCTGCTATACCTTTGGGGAGGGCAGATTCAGGGGCTGCTTGCCCCCCTCCCTGGTCCTCTTGTAACATTTGGAATGTGTCACTCTCCCCAGTCTTCAGATGATGCTCGTGCTTACCAGACCACGGTCGAGCAGACCGCTGATCTCCGCCGCTGCCCTGACTCTGCCTGGAATGCACCTGTTTAGTCACAGTTGCACGATCTACTTGTGGCTGTGTGTCCTCAAACTCTAAGAATTGTTTCGGCACATGAGTCCTTTTGGGTTTTTCACTACCAGCTACAGCACGTTTATGTCTGCTAGTAGTAGAGTGATGTATCTTCTCTCCTGGCAGCACTGCGGACAGGGGTCGCCTCTCTGCCGCCGCGGGGGTTGCTGATCTACCATCGTGAGATGCTTTGCTCTGCTTCGTCGTGGGAGCCTTGGCGCTAAATGCTCTGCGTCTCACGCTCGGGCTGGCAGAGTGCGCAGTCCGGCTTTTCCCCCTCGCTGGGGGCTGCGGTTCAAATAGGAGTTGTGCTGTTCTGAGTTGGTCGCACCTCGACAGGTGAGGGTGATGTCCGGCGGCTGCCATTCCAGACGGTGGCTTTGTAGACCCTGTAGTGGATAGATCAGGATACAATGGGGCCTATGCAACATGTACATAATAATTGTACACAGGTGAGGAATGAATGACTTAGCACCTCATTCATATTGAATATCAAAGATAGACAAAAACCATTGTGCATGCCAATCTCATAATGATTTGAAAGTGACTGCAATATGAAGTGCAAGAGTGTCATGATTGCAATGGTTGCTCACCCCAAGGAAGGGTTAATTAAGGGGATGATCTTGCAAAGCTTTTCTTCTTCTTCTTCCAGTCTGGTACAGTCCGCCTCTGGCGTATTATCGTACCTTGTGCTTGTCAAGTGCTGGGTGTACAGTGTGCAGGTAAAAATCCTCTACAAAAATTTCTATGTGCAGCTAAAAAACAAGATGAGAGCTCATCGGAGCTTTACAAGTTGCACCTCCTTCTTGAAGCTCTCCAAGGAGGTGCAGCTAATGGTGGAAGGTGGTAGGGAATTCCACAGACGAATAGCATCTGGACCGGATAGAACGTGGACTGAAACAAGTGAGTTCTGGCAAATGGAACTTGGAGCTTATATGGGTTTCCACGTGTTGACGGTCCTGCAACTGGTATGAAGTAGGTGACTGGAAGATCTACCAGACCATTAAGAATGCTATACATCATGTAGACTCTTTGCTGTGCTCTCATGATCAGGCAGCTTCATCAGGACATTTACCTGCTAATCTTGTCAGCTTACATTCTAATTAGTGTTATGGTAAGAAGATTTAACTTTGTAAGTTAAGATTTTGATTTGATTTAATTTGATTTAATCTTATCGACCCTTTCGGATAAGGACTAGCCAAGCGAGTATCAGTAGGTCCTTACGTCCACATTCCTTAGATCTAGTTAAAAATCGAAATAACACGCACCTTAAAAATCAAAATAACAACAACTACATCCTATAATAGTCAAAAGAAATAAAAATATGATAATGTACACATAAACACAACATAAATTTTAGTTCTAACGTTAAACTTACTTCTATTCTAATTCGTTTGACATTGGTCGTTAGACTGAATGAATGCGATGTGGTCACACTATCAGTGTATCATTACCAAATAGGCGAGTAATCTTGGGGTGAATCATATGTAGGGACCTAGATCTAAATCATCTAACGTTAGGCCTACGGGTGAAATCCCCGCCACTACTACGTTTAGTCATTTATAGCCTCAGGCTCATGCATACACATAGGGTTCGAATAGTGATAGTACTAACGTGGTATTAAATATGTGGGGCTGGTCTAGGTATCATCAGATCAACTAGCATCAGTTCACGAGGCAAGCGGACGTACGTTCGCAATATTTCTGATTATGGCATGACATGAAAAATATTTCTAATACATGAAGAGGTTATCACTGCAAAGGAAAACGTACGTTGCGATCGGCTGCTATCCTGAATACTGTTTGATCTCGATGTCTCCGCCGCCGGAGCATCGGTCGTTGCTGAGGACGCTGTCTCCATAGTGCATTATACTATGCATGCTAGTATATATGCGGTCAATGTGTGTGGTTGTATGCCAGCAGCGTGAAAGTGTGTGCTACTAGTACTAGTATATGTAGAAGTAGAGGCGTAGATGGAGGCGGCCCAAAATTATGCTACATCGTATCAAACAACAAGGAAGAAGGGGGGGGGGGGGGGGGGGGGGGGGGTAATAATAAGAGAGAGAAAAAAAATAAAAGGGGAAAAAAGTAGCTCTTCAAAACCAATTCTTTTGCCAAATCAGCTGAGGAGCAAAAGAAAAACAAATTCTATGGCACACTTTTTGCTGCTCAATTTTTCTAGTTCTTTCCGAAAATTGGCTGGCAAGAAAAACAACAACAACAACAACAAAAACAAAAAGAACAGAAACAAAAACAAAAAGTAAAAATAAAAACAAAAACAAAAACAAAAACAAAAACAGGATTCACATTTCTCGCCATCAATTCTGTCGACAAATCGGCTGGCAAACAAAAAAGCAAGCAAGCAAGCAGGCAAACAAACAAACAAACAAAATATCCAGTAGGGCACAAAACTCATACTGAGAAAGAACCTTTCGGAAGAATACCTTTCTGTGACAATTTGCTAGAAATATGCTGAAAAAAACAAAAGAAAACTAAACAAAACTAATCTAAATTATGGCACTAGCATAACAGCTTGGCGGATCGAGGGAGGGAGCACCGGGACCTTTATTTATTTGTTTAAACAAAATGAATAAAAAGAAACTATGGAGGGGCGCTTGCGCCCCCCCCCCCCCGCCCCACTTAACGGAATTCCTGAATCCGTCCCTGCCTAATGCTGCATGCAGAAGCGTCAAAAATTATGCCACCAACAACAGTGTACAAAAACAAGGTTACATTAACCATGTCGGAGGTGTTAGTGAAAACGTGGCGCCGGCCATGTTATGTGTTAGTTTTATACAGCATGACAATTGAATGCGTTAATTTCTTTTAGTTTTGATCAGTGGCGGATATAGGGGGGGGGGGGAGGGGGTTTAACCGCCCCCCTCCCCCTTTGGCTGCCAAGTAAAAGTTAAATGTGCATAGGAAAACGCCATCATATGTCCAGACTTAATCTGACAGAGTTAATAACTGCTTTTTATGGTCTCCATTGCGTTAGTAGATGCCAGGAAGACATCACTTACGGGGTTCAAATAGCAAAAAAAAAAAAAAAAAAAAACCCCAAACAAACAAACAAACAAACAAACAAACAAAAAACCGGCGCATCTCGTTGGGTCAAACCCAGGGACCGTGGAGCCAGGGGGGGGGGGGGGGGGGGGGGAATGGTGGGGCTCAAGGGCGCCGGCAGCGGGGGGCAGAGGGGGCACTTGCTTCCCCCCCCCCAATAATTTTTTTTTGTGGGGGAGGGGGCAAAACGAGTTTTTTGCCCCCCCCCCCCCCATGCCCCTGTAACAAATGAAAATTATTATACACTAACAATTACATTATTATATCTATACACGAATATATTTACTTATGAGTAAATTTAGATGGTAGCCTCGCTCCTCGAGTGTGCCCCTTGAAACATACCTTTAGTAAACCTAACATTTTTTACTTTTCCTCTATGCTTTCTAGTAATATAAGAATAATTTGTATTGCTCGAACAATGATGAATACATTTCAGACGAATGGCAAAGTGAAAGTGGCTCGCTCGTTCTGCCCGTACTTGTAAAATGAATAGTTTTCTTAAGTTATGATCGTAGTCGTTTCTCAGTGATTTTTTTTACTATGTTTAATTCCTTAGAAATTTGATTTAAAATGCTCTATAAACGCGACTTCTATACTGCGTTTTTACAAAAAGTCCCTACCATGGGAGGGGGGTATCCCCTCCCACTCCCTCGCCGAGGATCTCACACCGTCACGTTAATGTACCCCCGTATGTTATAATCAAAGCCCTTCGCAGTGATTTTTTTTTATACCATGTTTAATTTCCTAGGAATTTGATTTAAAATGCTCTATAAACGCGACTTTAATATTCTGTTTTTACAATAAGTCCCTACCGTGATATGGGAGGGGATCCCCCTCCGACACCCTCCCCTGCTCGGTCGCTTTGCTCCCTCGCCGATCTTCTCACACCGTCACATAATGTACCCCCGCATGTTATAATCATACTCCTTCGCACTGATTTTTTCCACTGTGTTTAATTCCCTAGAAATTTGCTTTTAAATGCTCTATAAACGCGACTTTTGTACTCTGTTTTTATAAAAAAGTCCCTTATACCGCGGGAACCCTTCCCCCGCTCGGTCGCTTCGCTCCCTCGCCGAGGATCTCACGCCATCACTCAAAAAAAAAATAATATGCCCCGTCGAGATTTTGCCCCCCCCCCCATCAGAAGTTATCCGGCGCACTTGGTGGGGCTGCAGGCCCCCCCCCCCCCCAAAAAAAAATTATTTGGGGGAAAAAAGGAAAAAATAGAGCATGCAAGTATGCTTAAAATCGCAAGCTGACAACCCTAAAAATGTAAAATCTCCCTACTACGGTAGGGGGGGGGGAATACCCCCTCCCACACCCTCCCCCCCCCCCCCCCCCTTGGGAAAAAGCTAGATCCGTCCCTGTTGATGTTCCATCCTCGGAGCCGCACCTCAACATAGTTTGACTAAGAATGGAGATCAAACTAAGAGGTCCTTGATTTTTACAATTTTAAGCTGAATTTCAGAGGAAATGGTGAAATCCTGATGTATGAAACTTGGTGGTAATGGTACGGAACCAAGTACTAAATTAGTCATTCGACATTCTGTATTCAAATCTTCTAGTTATTAAAATACCTCATATATACAAAGTTAACATTCGACCATCTTGCCCACATCTGTGCATAACTTGGTTCTCAAGGTTTAGCATTTGAAGGTTGAATCTTTTGGATCAAGTACTAATTGGCTTAATGCGTGCTTCTGTGTAGGCCCTAGTTGAGTTGTATTTCAAAGTTGAAAAAGTAAATTTTTGTTATTAATTTTGTTCGCGTATTCTGTTCTCAGAAAATATGAGAGGGACCGTCCGCACCAAACTGCTGCTCATCACTAGAGTTTTTTCTTTTTTCGTTTTTGTGCGGAATGTGTAGGCCTACACTTAAACAGTAAGTAAGCTGTCTTTTGTCAAAGCACTTTATCAACACCTCCGATAGAGCGCATAACTTCTCTGACGCAGGGTTTCCTTGTGTCAGTGTGTTAGGTAAGGAGCACGGGTACAAAGGAGCTAGGATACTTGTTTGTTTCTCTTTCTTAGACACTTCCGTGATTATACAGGAAAAAAATACTAATTGCAGTGACACATGACCTCTTGTTAATTCTTTTATTCTCATTATATCTTGCAAGAGCTTGCATGATTTTTTTTTTTTTTGCATGCCGAGTCTTTTGTCCCAAATTTCAGTTCTAAACGTGGCACAAACACGTTTTATAATCTGCAGCTACACATATCATTAAAGGGATCGCACAGTTTTGGTTGAGATCGAATTTCAGGTTTCTGACATTTTTGGTGAGATAATGAGAAACCTCTTATAAAACATGAAAGAGCATGTAATTCCATGAGGAATTCAACGTTTATTTGATGAAAATTGGTTTTGCAATGGCTGAGATATCCAAAACAGAGCGATTCTAATAAAGTGTGGGACCCATATTTTATTACGATCGCTTTGTTTTACTTTGTTTTTGGATGTGTCAGTCGTTCCAAACCCGATTTTCATCAAATAAACTTTGAATTCCTGTTAAAATGGTATGCTCTGTACTATTTGATGAGTGCTTTCTTGATATCTTGCAAAAAGTTAAAAGCCCAATTCTTATCTCCACCAATACTGCACCATCCCTTTAAACTTAGTGTCATATCAAGAGATCATCATAATTGTATGTACACCACACACACACACGCACGCACACACACTCACACACACATATAAGACAATGTAATATAAAGGAAAACTGTTGTCGATACACGTGCAAGTCAAAACTTTACTGCAATTAAGGCGTTAAATCCCAAACTCAGTGGTTATGCGTATGTATGGATTACAACTTTTGTATAAGATTCTCAAAGTGTACTAGTATTTACAAATTAATTTTTAACATAATATTTTTCGTTTAGAATAGGGATTCCCAGCGCAGGAGGCCCAAACGGGTGGTTGACAAAAGTAACGAATGACACATGGTGGCAACTCGACCAACCACATAATTATCTAGCAATAAAGACACAATCCAGTTGAGTTATGCGTTTTCCTAGATTGCTCCTAATCAAATCACATGCCTAAAATACTCCAGAATTTTTCCACTGAACATGCTGAAGTCTGGATGATATAGATAATGGGCTGATATCAAATAAAACGCCATCGATTGATACAAACAAACAAACAAACAAACAAACAAACAAACAAACAAAGCAATGACTACATGGTACGCTGGTGCGATGGTACTTATGTGTATGACCCGCCCCTTTTCTTTTCTTTTTTTTAAATATTCAGCACTAGATGAACTGGGTCGTTAAAACCTGTTGATACAACTCATATAGGGGCCCTATCACCCAAAGGAAATGTTATAAAGACTCAATATGTAAGGAAACCAAAGCCCACTATAAATGTGGATTGAGTGAAAGCAACAGTAATTAGTAAAAGACATCAAACAAGGTTCGAGGGAAATCGGACGACTGATTAAAGTGCCATCATTGCTGGATACGAAGACTGGATAAGATGACATCATTTTGGACAATAGTACAGTGTGTACAGAAAATATAAGGAGAATTCCACAAAATTTCAGTTTTAATGAATAGTACACATTCCATCGACTTGTTACTGATTTTGGTCATAATAAAAAAGGCAATTTTATTTCCCCTGCATGCCTTCTACTAGTTCTGAAGGAGGTTATTCAAGTGATCTTTCATTATACTAGAAAAGTGAAATTGTTTTTTTTTTTTTGTATTTCATTTATATTTTTGTTTGTAATGACATCACGACAAAAACAAATTGTGTTTCTTCCCTCCAGAAAGTTTTTCCTCATGTCTTTTGATCGTTGAGACAAACTCAGTGGATAAAATCAGCTTAGCAACTTAGAGGGTAACTCACTATCTAACGTTGATGTGAACATACAACTATACTGTCCACAGAAAATCCTGTGGGAAAATGTCAGCTTTATTTTGCTTGAGACATTGGCCAGATTTTGAAGTTCCGTTCAAATCGATGAAGGCAAATATGGCTTTCAGAGTACTTTATTTATCAGCTAGACATGTGTACGAAAATGTCTGTATAATATACAACTTTGTACAGCTTATCTTGTTTAGTCCTTTTTTTCTTTCTTTGATTTTGTAGCGAGTACGAATTGCTCGCACTCTTCTTTCGAAGGAATCGATAGATAGTTTATAGTGACGTGCAGTATATCAAACCAGAATGGTGCACAACCAAAGAGATTTTCCTTGCGCACAACTTTTTTCCTATACTTATGAAAAGATCGAGAGAGTAATGTGTGCAATATACTACAGTTTAATCACATCAAGGCACTCTGAAATTATGAGACTCAAATAACCAGAACAATTGCCAGAGACATATGTGTGTGTATATATATATATATATATATATATATATATATATATATATATATATATATATATATATATATATATATATACATATGTGTGTATATATACATATATGTATACATGTATACATAAAGTGGTGATGCATCTTTGAAGAAACAAGGTTCGCAATTCCGAAGGTTACATTCATAAGTGAGCAGTTTTTTTTTAACCATTTGGGGACTGATGAATCTTCTGCAAATTTCATTATTGGACTATTGAACCTTCGGAATGACAAACCATATTTCATTTTCGAATTTAAGAACCTTCGGAATAACAAGCCATAATAATCAATTTTATTTTTGGATGAGGGAATGTTTGGAATAAGGAACCTTCTGAATGACGCTAACAAATGTCTAGATTAACAAGCTCCATTTCACTTTTGGACCTATGAGAATCTAGTTTTACAGAATTTGTGTTTCGGAATAATGAGACCTCAAAATAATGAACCTTATATCATTTTAGGATTAATGAACCATCAGGGCAACAGAGATTAAAAACAAAACAAAACAAAACAAAGCAAAACAAAACGTAGCAAAAAAAAAAAAACCCTGTCCAACAACCTCTTGCAGACTCAAGAAGATCTGGCACCTCGCTTACACACATACAATATCACTCTGTATAGCCACAACATTCATTTCACTGAATTACAAATAACACACTGAGAAATGACAGCAATACGGATATGATGGAGTCTAAATACTATGACATATGTTTAGCTTTAATATCAATTAAAACATATGATTCTGGTAGTGATAGCCGGAATTCCCGCTTTCAAGTCTGTAAACATAATAATGAATACACAATATCCCCATTAATAATAATAATAAATACTAAGGAGATGCATTCATGATGATTTGGTCTAAGCTGTGTTCTGCCTCACACTTTCACTAAATTAGGCAGACTAGATCACTTCTACTGAGTTATATATATATATCTTATTATTTACAAGATGGTCACATCTCTATATCTGCAAATTCAAAATGCTTCCACACACTCTGTAAGTCACGTCAAAAACTCAACTATTACAAAGATTGAGTTTGCAATAGGGCAGACTTATTGCAAAACTGTTGTTGAAAGAAAAAAAAAGTGTAAAATGGAAGCAGGTTACAGTCTACTCATTAATTTAAAATCATCAGTTTTCATATTCTAAAGAAAAAGTAAAATCACAATTGAGATTAAGAAAAATTAGTTGAAAAATAACATCATTTCATATCCTGAACTATGTCACTAACACTGTTACCAGTTAAAAGCACTGTAGAAGGTAAGGGTATTAGAGGAATTGATATTTCACAATACAGTATCTAATTCTTGCATTCTACACTTTAGATCTTTTTAGGTTACATCCAGTAATAGAATATCAAAATAACCTTGTCTTGCATAACAAACTAAAGAGAAAATTTTTCAAAAGTCAACAACAGTTCTTTTCATCTTTTTCTTGCCACTGCAAGAAAAAAAAATCATTAGAGTCGGCACAAATTTGAGGAGTAAATTATAAATCTGAATGTATCTAGAAATATTACTTTTTGTTCTATTTGAAGGGGCACAAATTAAAATGAAAAAGAAAAACAAGTGTTGGAGAGTAAGAGAAGTTAAAGAAGAAGAAAACTGAACACAAGCAGAGTACAACCAACAGTGATATGAAGGAAATGGTTAGTAACAAATTCGAGATAAAAGTAGTCTTTGAAATTTCTGCTATTGCAGGATGCACCTATGCATTAAGTCAAAGTTTTTGAATAAAGATAGATGACAAAATTTATGACTTGAGGGCTACATGTAATGCTAAATACAGATGCATGATCATTTGTAATATATCACAGTCATGAATAATGCATTTCTGCACAAAGTTCACTAATACTAACTTCCTTCCACACACAAAGGTGTGACTGCCGAATTAGGAGGTGACCGTTCCTTGGTGTACCATATTTTACTCTTCCTCATTTTTACTTCTCATTCTCAAGAAATACTGAACACTACCACCTATCATTACATAAACGAAACTAGAAAAAGGAGTAATTGTCAAAATATCATATCTGTACATGCAATTTCCTCTGTCACACATAAAATGGCAAGATTTGCTGGCTGAGTATATGTGTAGTCATAGTGAACAACAACATCAAATATCAAGTACTTTCCTTTCTCTACAGATGTAGCTGTTCTTATTCTCCTTCCAAGCATCAGAAACGTACAAGTTGTCTGGAACAAAGCCAAGTTATCACTATATCTATTTTCCTTTTCATCAGCAATGCACCCTCTCGTCCAAATAATAAAACAAACGGTGGTTGTACAATGTTCAATGCTATAGGTTTCAAATCGAGGGGCTTCAGTGAAAGGGGATAATTATAGAACTGTCATTTCTCACTCACCAACAGCTTGTCTCCTTTGTGGCTCAAATGAATGACAAATTGCATGGCTACGGCAATGATTTAAAGGACTGGGCACAGAAAAAAAAATAGCTTGATATTTATATAAATAAAGTGAATAATGCATTTTGGGAAAGCTTAAGTCTCTGGGAATACGAATAATGAAGTTTCAGAATGTGAAAACTTCTCTACAACTAATCGCTGGTGCACTCCTCTCATAATAGGTGAGCATGTCGTCATGGAAGACCATTTATGGCAAAGAATGAGTCAATTATCAAATTAATAACTCTCATGTCATACTACATACGATTGGGGAAAAAATATACGCACACTGATCTCTGGCTGTAACAAACAACTGGGGGTCAGCGAAATCCCATTTTACATCCATTTTCTTTTTACAACAGGGTAGAATAAAATCCCAGTAATCTAGAAAGATTGTTCAAATTTTGGGCAAGAAACCTTACTTTGTTAAAATAAGATAACATTACATCACCAATTCTGTGTAATGAGAGTTCACTACATTACTGTCACTACAAAATTAATTTTATCATACATGGAATACAAAATACAGGCTGTAGTACACATCAGTCTGGAATCCAATGATAACTGGTTTTTCCATCGTTTGTGTTGGGACTAGTAAAGGTATAAATATAGACATAGTAATTTAGTTCAAGGGACTATGGATTAAAAAGTTGTGGAGCTGTGTTCAACAGACATGCACTTGTTCTGCAATGTATTATCAATTTCCGTTGATGTTTTTGTTACTTTCTTTTCGCCTTCTTTGCCTTGCATTCTCACGAGCAAAAACATGTATTGTCATTGTGTCATAAAAGGACGTAATCTACAAAAAGGCTAACCTTTTGAATACATAACTCCTGTCTCGCCAAAAGAATAACAATTACAGGTACAATTATTCAAATTGCAGTCAGTCAATTTTCTTAGGAAAAAAAAAAAGCTCTGACAAGAAACAAAGTCAACAAATTAAAAATGCAAAATTAGGAGGCATTTCTATCGTCATAATGGAATGTCAGATGCATATATGTAATCAGCGTAGTTGTCAGCATTACTGTTTAATTCAAGACTATAAACTTTGCTTGAAAACTCACATGTATAGATTAGGTACAAGGTATGTCGGCTAATGCAGAATTACTACGTTCTGTAAAAGAGTATCCTAATATATGACAGTGATCTCCATTCATCCATCATTTTTTGCTTCTATTTGCAGCTTGTCAACAGAACACTTTTAACCACAGCAACAGAATCAAATGGTCCGGTCAGGTAGGTTGGAAAGGGCTTGAGGGGAGATGAGTACAGCGCCCTCATTGTTGAGCTCATGACTCTTTGAGACATCACAATCTTGTTCCAAGAATGCAATCACCAGTCTGCAGAAAGAAAGTGCAAAGAATTCGTACATTCACAAGGATTGAGAGACAATAATTATTGGAAAACAGCATCTTCTCTATTAAAATTCTTATTCCAAAATGGGAATAAGACCAATGTTTGCATGTCGATTGAGAGAACACAGCAGGATTAGAAGGAATACATCACTAACAGTTTGAGAAATATCAAATGATTGATCCATTCAAATGTTATGAATTTTTGAAGTTTTAGTGTAGCCATCGCTGGGTGAGAAGACTACAGTTTGTGATGCTGTATATGAAGAACAATATCAAGAATGTATAAAAGAAAATTCAACACATTTGCACTTTTCTAGCCTACATAAAAAACACTTGAGTATAGCTTCCTGTGAAAAGCTGCAACAGGATTACTTCTTCTAGGCTGACTCTCCTCTTTCAGAAAGCTGGGGGAATAATGCTACCCTTAACATTTGTCAGTAACGAGTCCAGGGAATGTGTACTTTTCATTAAAATATTTTGTTCAATATTCTTGATATTTTCTTTACATTATTCTTTATATGTGATGTCACAAATTGTAATAGTCATTCTATCCACCGATGGCTGCACTGAAAAATTAAAAAAATCATATCTTTCAAACGGATTGTCTGACTTTACTCAAACTTTCTGAGTGATATACTGCGATATAGCTCAATCCATGTGTATATCTGGGTTTCATTCTCCTTTGAATATGCCCCATCACTTCAGGATGATAAAAACATCAAAAGCCAAGCACACTTACAAAATATTATGTCTTTTTACCATTACCTAAATAATAGCTGAGATGCTAGTTGGGATAAAATGATTAGTTGAAAAAATGAATGAAGTTGTCACAAACTGAAATCCAAAATTCCAAAATTTAGCATGAAAAGTCCAAAAGTAACTTTGAGAACTATTAAGCATTGAATGGCACAATCATATGGATTTTTCCCTTTTTTTTCCCTGCACTTGGAAGTAACTGATTCACAAGGATAGTTGAGTGCATCAGTCCATTTCATCTGTTTAGAATTCCAATTTGTTGAGGCCTCTCTCAAATTCCAGGCATGTATGATTTTTCATACAAAATTTGTAGGGAACAAAGCGAACATATTTAAAATATTATGCATATGTACCTATGTA
Organism: Diadema antillarum; assembly: GCF_040938485.1. Classification (NCBI taxonomy): domain Eukaryota; kingdom Metazoa; phylum Echinodermata; class Echinoidea; order Diadematoida; family Diadematidae; genus Diadema; species Diadema antillarum. The sequence continues at coordinate 497,348 of NW_027271201.1, forward strand.
TATGTGACCCTGCACCTCAAAACAAACAAAAAGTCGCCAGACATGAATTTTTAGTTATGACCATATTCTGAAAGAGTAGACTTTAAGCTTTAAAATGATGTATAACTCAAATCAAATGGACTCTCTTAACCTATCGAAATATTGGAAAGAAAGCACAAACTCAGGCAAAGTGTGAACTGAGAAAAGAGGCTCTGAAGTACAGTGTCTATTCAAGCGCTTAATCTTTACCAAACCGTGCTGGCTGTGCGATGAATGGGACAAAAAACAGGAAGTTAACCACCGGAGTAACAACAATGAAGGGATTATCAGATTAAACTGAAATTAGACATGCCTCATTAACACATTCTGTCCATAATCAATGCCAACTTTTAAAGCAGTAGCACTATCCTTTCAAAAGTTATTAGAGTTGAAAGTGAAGAGTGTGGACAAGGTTTTTCAGAAATGAAAAAGGGATTCTAAAGACACACCTATTCGCACTATTCTACCAAAAATGTTCGAGATAAACTGCTAAAAAAACACACTTTCCTGCCCTTTTTATGATACCAAATTTTAGCATAATGTAAAAGAAGACCCACTCTTTCAGAAAATATGAAAAAGTCAAGTTCGGCTAAGTTGACCCATTTCACTTATTTTCAGTCCTCACGCAAAATCAGTGTGTGCGACTTTTTGTTCGTTTTGAGGTGCACGGTCACATATATTAACAAAGGAAACAAACTATGATTTTAGTGCTAATATTCCTATTTTTGTTTTTAAGACCATTCTGTATCTTTGGTTTTAACCCCCCCCCCCCCCCCATCCTCCAAGTGTTCTTACCTGCATCAAGGTCAACTTCAATGGAACTTGTAAGGTGCAATTATTGTGCTCCACAATCAGCATCTCTGCGTTGCTGCTCACCCCCATCACCAGAATGGGCTCACCCTCTCTCAGCACAGGCTCTGTGCACGACGAGTCTGTTGGGAGAAACAGTTTGCAAAAAGCCGTCACTGACACTGATAACATTGTGTGCAGTGTATACAGTGTATGATGCATCACAATCATAAGTGTTGAGACCACACAAGGTTAGGTCAATTTCCTACTGTAAAAGTGGATATTTTCGCGCGCGCGACTAACTTTTCGCGCTCGGCGGGGTTAGAAGAGTTTCGCATGTTTTTAATTCCGCGGAATCAAAACGTCATCTACTGGAACATATGACACGCAAAAATATTTGCGTGCTTTTATTTTCGCGCTAGTTTCTGGTTGCGCGAAATGTGCGAAAATTTCCACTTTTACAGTATTCGTGTCTGTCTGTCTGTTTGTCTGTTTCTCAAAGTCTCCCTCCCTTTCTCTTTATATCGTTCTAGTTCGTCATGAATGTATGTATGTATGTACGTATATATGTTTGTATGTGTACAGGAATGTACACACAGTATACTATGAATGTATGTATGCATACAAGTTCATAATTTAAGTTATATAACATTTGAACAGATTGTCCAATTTTCATCAAGCATCACTAATGTGTACATCTAGTACAGTACTGCTACATTCACTGGATCCGAACGTGTATTTGAGGCATATATCCCTTCAAAGGTATTGTTTACCACTGGGAGCAGTGACTTAGAAAATGTTCAAGTTATCACATTTAATGCATATGCATAGGTCAGTTGTATCAAAAAACATCCTACTTATAAGAATTTTGCAGTAAAACCTAAACTGTATAAGGAGATATCACTATTTTTCTCAATAAACCACAACTGTATTCTATAAACAATTTCATTATCACTATTGTTCACATTTTGTATAATTAACATACCTTACTTAACATTGATTACTGTAAAACGAGGAATTTTCACGTGCATTTTAATTTCGTGAATTTTGCGAGCGCCAAGATTCGCGAAATTAAAATGCACGCAGAAGTTCTTGTCTACACTATATGCATTGAATGCCAGTGGCGGTTCGCGAAAATTTCATGCCGCAAAAAAGGCCGTCCGCTCCAATTCGCGAAAAATTCATGTCGCGAATATATCATGTTTTACAGTACAATATCTCTATCCCATATTTTAGAACTATTTTGATGCACTAAAGCTTGGTTTTTGTTTCATCTGCAAATGGTAAACTAGAAAAGCACTCCGAGAGCGCAGACTTCCGCCAAGCAGGTACTTTTCACTAATGATCTTGCTCTTCCATAGAGATAAGTGATTTTCACCCACTGAAAAATCGCCCGATTTCCCAATATAGAAGCCTTTGTTATGTCATAAACCCTCAGATGCGCGGCGCGCCTCTCCCCAGCAGAAACTAGAGCACGCACTTTAGTGCGTGCATGCAAACCTCAAATACGCGCAGCCTGAACTCCCAAGTTCATTGACCCTACCTGCCAAAATATCAACATCCTTCATAAATTCCCCCAAAATTCTCGGATCACTACCAAAAGTTAATCGTTTGTTACTCGTGTCATTCTCAACCTTTCCTGCAAGTTTCATCCCAATCCGTTAACTACTTTTTGAGTTATTTTGCACACGGACAAACGAACTAACTAACTAACGAACTAACTAACGAACAAACCAACGGTAACGAAAACATAATCTCCTCCCTTGGCGGAGGTAATAATGCCTTTAAGATGTCATAAGCGAGTAGGGTTAGATGGTGGAGAAAAATCTGTACCTGGTGAGTAGTCACATCCCATGATTCTTGTGTGGGGAAACCCCTTGCTTAGGTCTAAATGTCTCCTTGTTGGATGGTTGCTGGGTAGCGGGGGTGGGATGTCCTGTTTGGGGTAAAAAACAAATATACAATATGAGGTTATGAAAGGATGATCAGAAAAGGAACACGCAATGAGAAATTAGAGAAAAGAAATTCATTTTCCGCACGAGCTTAATTATGTGTGAATATACATATTATCTTCATATGGGAATTTTCTTTACATATGTGTCTGTACATGAATATGTGTTTATGGGAAGGACATAATCTTCTGTGATTCCAAGGAAGTAGAGTGAGGACATGAGAGGCACAAAATATATTCTGATGATTTGCAGTAAAGGCAGGGTCCCATCTCATAAAAGACATCAGGATAGCAATTCTCGCTAGAATGGCAACTTACCGTCGCAGCAGCCAATTGGTATAAGCAGGATTCTTGTCATTACAATGACACTTGCCGTTGCAGCAAGAGTTGCTATCAAAGCAACTTTTTATGAAAAGGGGCCCGGGTAGTTAAGTACTTTAAACAGCACCTAAATCAATGCAGGTACTAAAACCCACTATAAAAAAGAACCCCCAAATAAAAAAAAACAAAAAACAAAACACCTGCCATCATACTTATAGGGATGGTACAGCTTCGGTTTAGGTGGGGCTTCGATTTCCAATGTTTTTCAATGTTTATTTTAAGAGATTTAGAAGCCTGTCAAGAAATAAGAAAGAGCATAAATTCTAATAGCAATTCAAGGTTTATATGATGAAAATTAGCTATGAAATGGCCGAGATATCCAAAATAAAGTGATTGTAATAAAAGGTGGAACCCACCTTTTACAAGGATAGCTTTGTTTTAATTTGTTTTTGGATATCTCAGCAATTTCAAAACCAATTTTCATCAAATAAACTTTGAAATCTTCTGAGAATTGTATGCTCTTCAACAATAACATTTCAAAGAGAAAGTGGTTTCTAAGTATCTCCCAAAAAGTTAAAAGCTGCATTTTCATCTCAACCAATATTATTATTAAGATTCATCATAGTCTAACCTTGACAGTTTCGTTTACTCTGCTCTGCATCCTTGCTTTCTTGTGCTCAATGCTGCCCGAATCAGACTCCTCACTACCATCGGAAGATGGAAGGTGAATTCTGGAATCAAAAAGAAAGGTAATGAATATGCATCAGTCCACAATAGTTCATTAACATTCATATCATTTCATTTGATTTCCACCAAAAAGTATAATACAAGAATCGATATCTTACTTGAACCACAGTGTGTGCACATACACATATGAACTTTCAGGATGCACTTGTTAACAGGTATGATTTAGCAATATCATAAAAATGATTGGTCTTTTATGGGATGATATGTTTACAGATTCAGGCAACTCAGCCCTGGTTGGTCACTTTGCTCCTTCAGAGAATTGATTACTGTAAAACCAAAAATTTTTGCATGCATGAAATTTTCACAAATTACGAGAGAAGCCCTGATTCATGAAGGTAAAATGCATGTTAATTTTCACAAAAGATTCATGCTGCAAAAAAGGCCATCCCACGTTTACCATCCCACGTACCTCTCGTACACAGGCTCACGGAATGAATGCATGAAATTTTCACAAATTACGAGAGAAGCCCTGATTCATGAAGGTAAAATGCATGTTAATTTTCACAAAAGATTCATGCTGCAAAAAAGGCCATCCCACGTTTACCATCCCACGTTTACCATCCCACGTACCTCTCGTACACAGGCTCACAGAAGGTGATCTTGGTCGGGTGTCGGTGGATGAACTCGCTGTAGGGCTGGATGTCGGAGGAAGACGAGGATGACGACGTCGACGACGAGGGCCAGTGGCGCCTTGCGAGCCAACAGCGCACCTTGGACTGCAGGAAGCGGGCTGATGTGTCCCTATGACCTTCCCTCACAGACTCCAACGCTTGCCTTGTTTCCTGACTACACACAGGCAAAGATCAGACAGGAAGACACGCCCAGTTAGAAAAACAAAATACAAACTAGAAAAGCACTCTTACAGCGCAGACCTCCACCAAGGCGCTTAATTCCACCCATATAAACACATGCTGAAATCATCCACACATTTCCCAATATAGAAGCCGTTTGTTACATATCAGCTTTTAGCTATGTGGCACCTCGCCCAAGCAGATGACGCGCTTCAGAGCGCGTATGCAAACTTCTAAAATGCACAGCTTGAACTCCCAAGTTCATTGACCCAATCTGCCAAAAGATAAAAAATCCTTCAAAATCCATTAAAATTCCTGGATCACTACCAAAAGTTTATTATCTCTTCCTTGTGTCATCATCAACTTTTTCTGCAAGCTTCATTCAAATCCTTTTGCAACTTTTTAAGTTTTCTGCAAAAAGACAAACCAATGCCAATGATCACTTAACCTCCTCCTTCCTTGGCAGAGCTAAAAAGTGCAAAATGAATGATTAGTGTGAAGACATCACATCCATACATTTCCCTATCAAATGAAGGATCTACATATTTGGAGAACCCTCCCTCAAGCTAACTTGATATCATCACACTATTGAACTGACATTGCATTTTTGCATTACTCTACATTTCCTTTAGGGTGATAGTAAAGCTTCTGAAACTGAGTTTCAGTCATGAAAATAGAGTGACTGCTGGAATAGGTGTCCTACATATCTTATCTTGCACAAGCCACTGTGTGCAAAGGATTCTTGTAGTGAATCTAGAAATGCAAGGTCCTGTGAAAGCTAGAAAACTTATGACTGCTCTATAATGTTGGAGTTAAGGCCACCGCACACTACACCATCAGACTGGTCTTAAAGTCTTAAGCCAAGCTGGGTCTTAAGACCAGTCGTACGACCGGACACCGCACACTATACGACCCGACTGTAAAGCGCCGCGCAGTGCGCACTGCGTGCGCTTGCATTTTACTGCATTGTGAATGGCTGAAAGCCTACGACCAGTCGTAGAAATTCAACATGTCAAATCTCTACGACTGGCGCTAAGACCCAGTCGTACAACTAGAAAATGGCAAGACTGTGACGTCACACTTCTAGTCTTAAGGTCTTAAGACCAGTGAATCGGGGCAAAATCGTGTAGTGTGCGGCGGGCTTTAGGCAAGTATCTTTATGGCTGTATGTGACTGACACAGTGTACAAGAAAAGGAAGGGAAAAAAAAGGGTTTTTGACTCATCAGAAGCTACGAAGAGATTTTGTTGACTAGCCGATCTGACAACTTCTAAGAATGATTACTGGCGCAAGCATTTCAATGAGGTTTTGAAGGACTGAGTAAAGTGATCACTACAATTATCTGAGTTTCTCTATCAATGAAAAGACAAATTACCTGAAAAGGCTTGCTCACTGCAATTATGTGAGTTTTTCTATCAATGAAAAAAAAATAAATTACCGGAAGAAGACTCAATGAACTGCAATATCTGAGTTTCTCTATCAATGAAAAGACAAATTACCTGTAGAAGACTCGCTGATCACTGAGGAGCCACTTGTTCTGTGAGCTGCCTGATCCAATGAGTTCACATCTTCTCATGATCTGATCTAGTATCACCTGCAACAAAACACATGAAAACACCAGTCAATTACACATAGAGCAGTCCTTCATGCATTAGATAGGATACAAGACCATGTGAATAGCTCAGTTACAACCTAATGGTTAGCATCACAGTTCAAGACTTTGGTATATGGGATGAGGGAAAAAAATCTTAACAAGTGAGGGGCGCTATATACTAACCCGGCACTGTTCTCTGGGTGGAATGCGTCTATCCCGCGGCTGGAGCATGACAAAGTACCGCTTCACGAAGTCCGCGATGGCAAGATAATGGGGATAACCTGCAGAGATATTGATGAATATCAAAAGGAATGAGAAAAATTATTACATAGTGGATTCGCCTCAATCATAAGTGTATGTACCAAACCCCAAGTCCAATACACCTATTCCTATTTCTCACATTATTTTCACCATGTTGACCTGCAAATATGCTGTCATCACCTGCTTCCCAAACTCATACGGTAGGCTCAATTTTCAAACACAGAGAGTAATTACTGTACATAGATCAACGAGGCTAAAATTCAAGGTTTTATTGCCTTTCAAAATAAAAAGGAGACATAGGATCTACCATTATTTAACTTTTTAATTCATGTCTTATTTGCCTGTGTAAAACTGATTTAATCTGCAGTCAAAGAACATCTATCACTTTTATTATTTTCTCTGACAGTGCTCAAATATGAGTAGAAAAAGCATTATAAAAGTTCCCACTCTCATAAACATTCACATATCATGCTTGCTAGATCTTTAAAACAAACCTAGCAATTCTTACATTCATATAGAAAGCCATACAAAGATTTATTAACAGAGAGAATGAGAGAAAGAGACAGACAGACAGACAGACAGACTGACAGGGGACATTAGGGTAAGATAGAGAGACAGAGAAACATACATACATACATACATACACATACAGGCAGACGGATGAGGAGGAAGAGACAAACAAACAGATAAACAGATAAAGGGACAGACAAGGAGGGAGAGAGACAGACAGCCAGATAGACGGACAAATGAGAAAGAAAGAGACAGACATACAATACATACATACAGACAGATAGACATGTACACAAGGAAAAGGGAGGGAGAGAGCAACACAGACAGACAGACAGACAGACAAATGAGAAAGACAGAGAGATAACAGATAGACTGACAAATGAGAAAGAGAAAGATAGAGAGACATACATACATACATACAGACAGACAGACAGACAGACAGACATACAAGGAGAAAGAGAGACAGATAGAGAGAAAGAGAGAGAGGGAGAGATGTCAGAAGACTTACCGTCTGTCATATGTCTCAATGTCGAGATGACTTGGAAGGCTCTCATCTGTCTCAAGACCGTCTTGACCGAAAAGTGGTTGCCGGAATCCTGCTGGTCATTGATCTGTGGAGATGAAAAATTCAGGTGAAAATATCACACAATTCTTTCATTCAGAGAGGAAATATTCATCGAGGGGAAAATCAGCTTAAATTTTGATTGACTTGACTTTGATTGATTCACTGGTCAATGAACAATGAATCTAGTAATGTGGGGTGTCAATCTTATTGGCTCTTTCAAAATTGATAGAAATTAAAGGGACAGCATTCAGCAATTACTTATTGTTCTTTGGTGATAAATTGTTACAGCTACACAGTCCAACAGACACTGATTGCCAAAGTGAAAAGTTAAAGGACAAGTTCACCTTCATAGACATGTGGGTTGAGTGAATGCAGCAATATTAATAGAACACATCAGTGAGAGTTTGAGCAAAATCAGACAATCCGTTAAAAAGTTATGAATTTTTGAAGTTTCTGCTCAGTCACGGCTGGATGAAAAGACTACTATAGCTTGTGATGTCACATGAGTACAACGATATAAAGAAAGAATAAAGAAAATTCAACATATTTCCATTTTTCTCACATAACAAAAGAACACTCGACTTGTCTCTTTCAGAAGGCAGGGGGAATAATATTACCCTTAACATACGTCAGTAGCAAGTCGAAGAAATGTGCACTTTATTCGAAAAGTAAAGTTTTGTGACATTCTCTTTTTTTTTTCCTTATATAGTTGTACGAATGTGACATCATACACTGTAGTAGTCTTCTCTTCCAGCAGTGACTGCGCAGATACTTAAAATATTCGTAACTTTTGAGCGGATTGTCCAATTTTCCTCAAACTTTCAATGATGTGTTCTACTAATATTGCTGCATTCTCTCAATCCTTATGTATATGAAGGTGGACTTGTCCTTTAATTTCATACTAAAAAAAAACAACTAAAATATACTGCCACGATACAAGTTATTTCTGTTAAAATGCGAATGGACTGTTACATTCTGCTTTGGGAAAGCATCTAATGATGATAAGACTGGGAAACCACATGGTGATTTTGTTGCCCCATGAAGAGGCTACTCACGTACTGTAAGAAATGGCATAAGTAGATATTTCTTTAACCCTCAAATCAGGCCCATCAACCTCTGCAGATGAAAATACATACTGATGCATGGTGCACTGGATAATGGCACATACTTGGCAAGCTAAATCAGCTTGATGAATCGAACTGAAGAAAACGAAACTTGTTTTCACCTCACACTCATTATTGTGAGTAAAAAAAACTCATACTTCATATGACCAAAAAACAAACAAACAAACAAACAAACAAACACACACACACACACAAACACACACGACCGGGCAGCTCTCATCATATTCTCGCAATCAGACTCTAGAATATGTATCAACCAAAGAACCCAAAATTTTGGACCAAAACTGTCATACACTCACACACAAACACATACATAATCCAGTCAACGATTTTCTGTCAATACCTTGATGCACTGAATGAAGTGAAAATCTGCATTCTGCCTGGTCAGGGAGTCTAGCAGCTCTCTGAGCCGATGGTGGCAGTCGCTGGGAAGACTTCCGATGCTAGCGTCAGACGGGCGTGTCCGGCCCTCACCCCCAGAGAGTGGGGGACGGGGGCAGATCCGGAACAAGAGGCCCCTTGCAACATTTCCTGCAATGCAAAGAAAAAAATAAAAAAAAATCCCTGGTTAACCCTTTCTATGCCCAGGCACTTATTAAACTTCACTAGCACATTTTTTTTTCCCATCAGCATTATACAATAAATTTAAACTTGACCTAGTTGTAGACCTTTTTTCAGCTACAAAATTCACATTAAAAATAGCTCTAAAGTCAGTCTGAAAGAGCTAAATAAAATCACCTAGTGCGAGTTCACTGCAAGGGGAGCTGCCCCTAATCTTACTTTCAAAAGAGCCGTCTTAATTTCTTTACATTTACAGAGTATAGCATATCTGTTCAGTTGCAGAGGGTTATTAAAAAAAAAGTGGTCATTTAGCTGCCACATATGAAAAAAAAAACTATTAACCTTGAACAAGTTTCAGCTCCTGGGCAAAGAGGTGGGTGGCAAACCCAAAGTTGCACCCTTTCCTCCGGAAGATGGCCACCACATCATCACTGATCACGTCCCGGCTCCGCTCGAGGAAGTCGGCAGCACTGTACCGCACCTCGCCCGATGTGTGAGTGATGGTGAAGAGGTGCCGGTTTTCGCTCTCCATCCCAAAGAGACTGAACAGACCGAAGGAAGAGAAAGGAAAAAGTTCCAAAACAGCACTCAAAAACAGAATGCCTTAAATGTGGATAGATCATCTTTGAAGTATCTTTGCAGCCCTAGAACTGAATCTTCCATAGTTTGAAAACAAGTGAGTTTTGTGGCTGTACAGTAAACATAGGTTGTGATTATTGATGAACACTGTGCTCGAGTTGGTGTTTACTTCTTTATCCTGCAATAAGTAGGGCAGAAAACTGACTACTTAAATGTGTAATCACATTCATACGTGGTAAATTCTTAAACTTAACCTTCTCTCAAAGGAGAATTGTAATTTCTCTAACTTTAGAAGAAATGTAGCAGTTGAGTCAGAATGACAGTTTCAGCAGTTTCAATTTAATCAGAATTTATTTATGATACATTCAATATCTTGAACTTCCCCATTTTTTTCAAGGATATATTTTTTCTCTTTGTTTTGTTGAAAAGTTATGACAGAGCTCTACATTTTTTTACATGACTCTGAAATAGAACTGAAATTGACACAATCTGATTTATTGTTTTTGTCGTGTAAATGATCCTCTTACCGACTATCATAATGTCGCCGCTTGACCTTTGACAGAATGGCTTCTGCCGTCTGCCGCTCTGACTGGTTACACATGGCATTGATCGTGCTGAGCAGGCCACCCTGAAAAATTTGGGAAACAAATGTCATTACCAGCTGCAATTATAGTGTATGAGCTGACACTGCCTTTCAAGGTGGTGGCACTTGAAGGGTTATAGTGTTGAATAATGGGTAGTACTGTGTAAACTGTGAAACTGTGACTGAAATTTTAGTAAACATTATCTGAAGAGCTTCAGCCTCATAGCAGCCTGGAATGGAATGAGTGAGAAAATATATTTATCTCTCTTGATGCCACTGAACTTATATCCGTTCCACACATTTCCTATCCTTGTGGTTACTTTGAGCAGAAAGTTGCACGTGAGGTAAAAAAACAGAGGGTGGATCCCCTTGGTTTCAAATGGATAAGAATCTTGCATTCAATTCTGTTTTGGGTTCATGTGGCTTGGGTCTTTGGTAACAGAGTACTATAAAGGAACATGGATGTGCATCTTCTTCGGGGATCATGCAATTGTAAAGAACTGTTGTACAGCACACGATACTTGTTTCTTTGGCAACAATAACTGTAGTCATTCTGTAGCACATTATGATACAAGTAAACATTTGTAGGGCCTACAGTTTACGAACAAGATCAAAAAATGAAAGAGAAGAATTTCGGGCACATCAACGACACGGGTGAAATCATGCACGTACCTTCAAGGTGCACAATTCCAGGCACGGAGAGTTGTCGACGAATGAGATGGGGCTGACAATGAGGGCGTCTTCCAGTGCAGCCTGCTGCGACTGTTTGAAGACCTGCTGGAGATAGTGCTGGTGCAAAAGTTCGGAGCCAATGTTTGCAGAAAGGTCTTCGAGTCTATTGCACTGTGGACGACAGAATGTACAGAGGGAAATAGATACATCAAAGTCACATGATTGCATATACACACTGTTGTCAAAAGCTTTGATGACAAAATTATAGAAATTCATGTGAAAGAATAGCAATATTGAAAATATGTTACTGAGGCCACTGAAGGTACTGTCAAACAAGATACTTTTGCATGAATGATATTTTCACTGGGGAGCCAAGATTACAAACTTGATATGCATGCAAAAGTTTTTGTCTTTACACAATGCATTGAATGCCAGTGACCAATTCACAAAAGTTTCATGCCATGAATATTTCTGGTTTCACAGTATACTGGTAATGTTAAAGAGATGGGAGGGGTTAAATGTTAGAGTGTACTCCTCTGTTACAACAGTTCAAAAGACTTGCAGACTTTGACACTACTAGAAATATCTGTGTCACTAAATTTTGACAATGGTCATAATTTATTGAAAAAATAAATTTCAATATCTTGAATTGAAAGCTGTAAGTATGCAAATTCTCTATGATGCCAAAATTTACTTGAAATCAAAGTGAACACTCCCATAGACCCTGAATTTCATCTCATCAGAACCCATCGGAATTCACACATTAAGTCACATGTCATGATTACTATACTAGATTACAAAAGTAGGTTTTTATTTAGTAAAGTCACACTGTCGTTTTACCAGGGCTATAAACAAACTATAGACTCAAAGAGGGATAAAATTAGCCCACTGAAAAGAAAACAACCATTTGCTCCAAGTAAGAACATAACGACAGGACTAGAGAAGATGACAAGGTTGCATCCATGGAGATTTCTGTAAACTTCACATAATGGCTACAAGTTTGTTTTTGTTTTCATTGTTTGCCTTTTGGAGTATGAACAACTGGCAAACAAAATAACACTGCTTGGAAAGTTAAGTTAAGGGTTACGAGCACACGGTGGATTAAAGTCCCAATCAAAGATGATGGAAAAAGACTGATACCTCCTAAAAAAGAGACTAACCTGAGAGTTGGAGAAGCCAGGCATATCAATGATGTGAATCTCTCCATCTGTGTGCCTGCTGCCCTCTACTGGTGCTGCACTGCCAGCCAGTTCGAATGTCGAGTCACTAAGTCTGCTGCAAGAGTCGCCTGGTCATACAAAAAGAAGGAAAAACAAAAGGATATGGAAATCAGTTCCTGATATGAAATATATTGATAAATATGCTTAACGTGATTTCTACATCTAATGGAAGATAAATGGATGCTCTCTTCTCCAACATCCTGTTGAATGAAATTCAGAAAATCATGTTTCTTCCCAGAAAAATTCCAGAATTCCTCCTCTCTCATTACCCCTTTCCCCATCCCCAAGAAGAAAAAATATCTAGTACACATCAGTCACATTCAGAAAATATTGTTTTCTTACCACTACTCTGGGTGTCTTCACTGCTGATAGAGGGCGCTACATAGGGTGGACACTTCACGCTCTGCTTGAAGACGCTGTTGATCCTTTTCACAACGGTCAGGACCATGCGGCAATACAACGCCTTGGATAGGATATCTCTTGTCTGATTTGCCTGGTACGAAAAAGAAATAATAATAGATAAATAAAAGAAAATTTACATGTGGAAGTTTGCTGTTGATGTATGACAACTTCTTTCTTTATTATACAGTAATTGCTGGTATGAGTTCTAAATCTGCTTTCCACATCTTTTAAAACCTGTGTCTCAGTATTCAGGGTAATGATACAATGGACAGTGCTCTGAAGACCACAGTGTGGTGAAAAGGCAATCAACGAAACAACTCTGATCTCCCACATAATGATGATAATAATGCTGACAATGGCAGCGCTGATGATGATGATACCAATAACAATGAAGATGACAATGACTATCATATTATCAATATCATTAATATTAACCATTATCAATGCTATAATTATTATCATAATCACTACTATCCTAATCACCACTGTAATCATTATCATCATCATCATCACGATCATCATTATCATAATTACCTTCATCAAGGTTTATATTAAAGATACTGTTTACCATTGAGAGCTGTGATTAAAAAATGTTCAAGTTATCGCATGTGATCCATATGTATAGGTCAGTTGTATTACAAAACATCCAACCATATGCAAATTTTGAAATAAAGCCTAAAATATAAGGAGATATCACTACAGTAGTTTTCTCAATAAACCTTTAACTGTAGACAGTTTATTCTGAAAAAAAAAATATCAAAGCTATTGTTCACATTTTGTGTATTTAACAATACTATTGATTACATACTGATTAACATTTTAACATTGGTTATTTCTATCCCCACCTCAAATTATAGACTTATTTTGAAGCACAAAAGCACTGAAGCTGCAAATGGTTAATAGTGTCTTTAATGGACAATCAAGAAACTCTCACCATTTCAGCATTGCATAGGGTCTTCACCGCCTGCCCCTTGATGCTCTGTGTCCTGGTGGTGAGGGCGCGGTAGAGGGACACGCCTGACACCCCCAACAGAGATGCCACAGCCTTGATTTCTATGGGGCACATGACAAGAAATAAGATTGTATGTAATGCACAACAACACAAGGCGTACGGGGTATGCGATCTGCTGGGAAATCCTCAAATCTATCAAATACATTGGTGGGACCATCTCATGGATCATGAAAGGGTGGTAACTACTATGAGACCACAATTAGACAAAAACAACCCCCCCCCCAAAAAAAAAAAAAAAAAAAAAAAAAAAAAAAGATTAGAAAAGCACTCAGAGCGGAAACCTCTGCCAAGGCACTAATTTCAACCCATACACACATGCTGAAAATCACCCTATATCCCAAAATATAGAAGCCTTTTGTTTACGTCATCAGATTCCAGCTGCGACGGCGGCGCCGCAGCGCCTCGTCTGAGCAAAGTACATGCTTTAGAGCGCTAATGTAAACCTCAAATATGCCCAGCTTGAACTCCCAAGTTCACTGACCATATCTGCAAAAAGATTGAATATTCTTCAAAACTCCATACAAATTCCCGGATCACTACCAAAATTTAATCATCTGTTCCTTGTGTCATTATCAAATTTTCCTGCAAGTTTCATCCAAATCCGTTCACAACTCTTTGAGTTATTTTGCAGATAGACAAACAAACAAACAAACAAACACCGATGAAAACATAACCTCCTTTCTTGGCAGAGGTAAAACACAAATATTACAGATAAGTCATGATTGCAGGTAAAAGTGTTAGAGATTAATGAATAGACAGAAGAGCACATAGGTAGATTGCTTTGAATGACAGAATAAAAAAAAAGGTTTAAAGATAGATACTGTACCAAAATAAATTCAGAAAGACAGACAGATAGCTGGATAGATAGATAGATACATGTAGATAGATAGATAGATACATGTAGATAGATAGATAGATAGATAGATAGATAGATAGATAGACTGATAGATTGATAGATAGATAAACAGATAGATATGAATATGGATAGTTTAATAAGAGAGAAAGCAAGATATTAGCATTATGGATAAATAGACACATGTTACACATATACGTTTTCGATTGTGACCAGTGCTTATCTGTTCCTGCATTTCCACTTACTCTGGCTAGAAACTTTCTTGGAGTAAAGATTAGAAAGTAACATATATATTCAAGCTGTTTTGATTCAAACACATTTCTTCAACTCTTTGTCTCTTCTGCTTGGAGGGGAAAAAAGTGAGGGGAAAAAGGGAATGAAAGTTGTAATTTCCTGTGATTAAAAGGCTTTTAAGTGAAAATGGAGAAAGTGAGAAGGAGAGAGATCCGAGAAAGGAGTGAGGAGAAGAGAAATAGAATCCATTGAGAAACAGAAATAAAACCAGGGAGCTGTGTGCGCAGCAGTGCCAAGCGACACCGGATATCGCTGTGGAGTGCGGCTAATAGCAAAATGCAAGGTGTATTCTTGACCCGCTCGCACGTCTGGCCTCTCTCCGCTCTTCTCGCGGAGGCTTCTCATAAACTCGGGCGCATGCACCTGTGTAACGAAATCTCGCATTGATCCGCCGCTGGAGTGTGGGTGGTTTTTGTGGGATGGAAACATGGAAACGTCTCGAGTGCGATCGCTGCGACCGGAGAGGAACCCGGTATCGACGGAATACCAAAGCCCTTTTACTGCGTCGCTGTAATGGCCACTTCACGGCGTAACGCGAGAACCGAAGATTAAAAAGAGCAGTGTTGATGAACAGTCTGCGCGGTAGATGAGCGTGATTAAAAGCTATTGATGAAATGAACATGACGGACAAGGCTGGGACCATTTCGGTGTCGCTTACCGCTCTTGCCCTCGATGTCCAGCTCGTAGCCGCCGTCTTCCACAAACCGGACGTTTCCAAGTAGCAAGATGGCCGCCAGTATTCTCATAACGTCCGAGAACTCGATGCCGAGTGCCGACAATGAACTCTGAAAACAAAACAAACAAACAAACAAAAGACAGATAACATAACTTGCACAAAATTCTTTAAGGGTTGCTCAGAGGATCTTATATGCAAATAATTGGAAAAAAAAATCAACTCGAGAATATCCGCATGAATTGAATGCAATTGACAAGCATTTCATTGCATTGATGTTTGCATGAAGTGGATGGAGAAGCTACAGCTAGATTCTTCAAAGCTAATCATATTTAGAGTGAACTAAATATTTGCAGTAAGCATAGTATATTCTTCTGTTTCAAATCCTCATCACCCTTTGGAGTGGTTTCAACACCATCACACCACTGCATAATATGAATACACACCTTGGGGGGGGGGGGGGGGGGGGGCATTACAGAGACATTTATCCCCCAGGCTTGATGTTTTCAGATCAAGATGTTGACTCCAAATTTACTCTGACCCACTTGCACAAAAAAGAAGAAGTCAATAATACACGTTCCAGGGTGTCTGGTATCATTAACAGGTTGGTCTTTTTACCCTCTTCAACTCTTTTCAGATCAAAGTTTAAGAGGTGACTGAGTGCTAGTATGAACAAACATGACCACACTGCGAACATGAAGGAAGTAAAGAAAGAGAGAGAGAGAAAAGTATGTCAAGTTTTCTTCACATTGTATCCATGTTTCAAAAGAAACAAAATCCCGGAGAACGTTATCACAAGGGAACATTATACGTTTGGGGAGTCACTATACTCAGTGATCGAATTTTTGATCATTTTTTTTTAAACAGTTTCTCTTACTCTGGGATGAAAGATTAGTTGAAGGAGAAAAAGAAATCATGTCCCACATTGCCATTCTCGGGTCAGTCAAAGCATGGTGTCATATCACAGATTGAATAGAGTGAGAGGAATATAAGTCAAGCTATCTGAACCAACTCTAGTGGTACAGGGGGATGAAGGAAAACCTCGTTATATTTAAGGGTCAGGAGGAGAAAACTCTTTGCGCGATGTCCCAGGGAGATCCCTATGAAAGAAACTAAACACTATTTTTGTTATTAGCTGCCAAGCAGAGCTGGAGCAAAGAAATACTTGCAGCTTGCATGACTGAGGATGAAAACTATTAAAAGCTCCCACTTCTGCCCTGTGTGATTCACACTAATAGAATGCACAAAGAATCTGATTTTACATCGTAATGTAATGCTCAGTATTTTGTTTACAGTTATTTAAGTCTATAGTAAACATACACTAGTGCAAAAACATTCATTACATTTGATGAGGGGCTAGTGTTTGGGTTGGATTTTTTTTTTCAGAAGCACTTTGACGGAACACCAAACACTTTCAAATCCTTGCAAATTAGCAGCTCACTGCTTTCTCACAGGATTGTATGGAAGAGAAAACCCTGGACTTACCACCATCAAGTGGCATGCTGCAAATAATGACCACAGGACTAAATGAATAAACAAACAAACAAACAAACACACAAATGAACTAGAGAGGGGCCGTCAAAGGCGGCAGACCCACGCCTGAAGTACAAAGTCGGGGTAAACATAATGTGCATTCGGTCATCTACCAGAATTCGGTCACTTAATTGCCAGTGTGCTTTATCACCAGCCAGTGAGTTCTACCAAAGATCGTACACTGAGGTGTACGATCTTTGGTTCTACAGTCACATCACACGCAAAGTCACATCATTTCACATACGGTAACACTCATTCACAATAGGAAAGTCCTTTAGTCTCCTCCAAAAATCCATCGAATATCCCAAATTCCACCGTCAAAAGTGAAGAATCGGAACTTTACAATTTTCCAAGCGCACGCGAATTAAGTCCAGTTTTAAGAGTATTGTCTACGCGACGGGTAGCCGAAAAAGCGCTAAAAATCGAGAAATACGCCGTTTTCTTGCAGGATATTTTGATTATAGCAAGCCGAGCGTGTGATGATATCAAAGGTCGTATGAGTGTACGATCTTTGATGGTATCCACAAAAGCGCAAAAGAAAAACAAAATTTACGTACCCCCTAGGCAATTACCCCTATGATTAGTGTCTACGGGAATTATTCAATGCAAGGGTTGAATGCAAATATCTACTGCACCAGCATTCGGTCACTAACGAGCGCCGCAACGTCCCCGATGCAATTTTCCACCAACAGTGTAGAGCGCGATGAATTGTCAGCGGCCTTGCACACGCATTGACAATGAGCGCGCATATCGTGCAGTGTGACTGCGACCGAGCAAATGCTCCTCCAACGAAAAAAAAAAATCAATGTTAATTTGAAAAATCATCAAAATACGGGCCAGTTTGTGACGACGGAGAACGAACTTTCATAAATCTAGAAGGACATAGTCCCTCAAATAGGCCTAAACGTAAATTTCGGAATTCTTACGAACATTTGAGCAGCGAAGTCGGATCGTTTGGGAGTTTATGTTTTCGTATGGTAGCGGAAAATCGCAAAGTGAGAAACGGAAAATTTTCGGAGTGGTCTCTACTAGAATATACCATGGGGTCAAAACTTCAAGGTCACACAGAATTTGCAAGGGTCAACCGATTGTCACCAAAATCTAATCGATTCTTTCCTGCCATTATCCAAACATCCTCTGAACATTTCGTGCAAATCCGTTACCCGTTCTCTTGTTATCTTGTACACAAACAAACAAACAAACAAACAAACAAACAAACAAACAAACAAACAAACAAACATACGGAACCCTTTACATAACCCCCTGCCGATTTTCATCGGCGTGGGTAATAACAAATGAATAAACAAATAAATCTGGAAGCTTGGGAGTTCCATGTGATAACTCACCCTGAGAGCACTGAATCTCTGCTTGTCCGTTTCTGCATCTTCAGAGCTGCCCCTGCCCTTGAGGTAGGCTAGGTTGTGGGGCCCGTAACCATGGAGATGGAGCTTGGCTGGTAGGAGGGAGGAGAGACATGATGTGATGTATTACCAAGATGCCGAGAGACATCTCCACCATTTTGAAGGGCAGTATCTGTGATTTGTATAACACTGTGATGGCTTTAGCCCCTGTCTGTGCCATGGATTTTGGACAGTATGAACAATGCTATGGGGTTTTCTGCACTGATCAGCACTTGGTCTTTCAAAGGAAATGAAACCCCAAGTTTCATTCTTTATGTAAAGCACATATTCCCTCAACTTGTTACTGACATATGGCAAGGATGATATTATTCTTTCTGCTTTTTGAAAGAGGTTAAGCTGACTGCTGCTTCATCATGCAAAAGTCGTCACTCTTGAAGTCACTTAGCACCCATATCGGAAGAAATTCTCTTAAATTTTCTCGTTACAGAATCACACATTTTCCATTACACGACGCATTTCTCTTCTCCGTGATGATTTTGGACTGTCTGGTTCTTCAGTTTAGTTCAAGATTTGAGAAAATTTTAAGTCACAAGTTTAATCATGACCTTATATGGTGCAACTTTGTACCACTTGTGACACATACACAAGGGGGTGAGAGTTAATTTCTAGACATGTGATCATCTGGGTCTACGATGACATTGAGCTTGTCTTCGAGTGGTTGCATTGCATTGCATAGAAAACCTCAGAGCGGTGCCACACATGTACAATATCTCCCTTTGCCTGCCAAGGTGGCGACATCATCACTCACACCAGGGGATTTCCCCAAAGAGTCGTCCAGTATGTGATGTCATGCCCTTAAATACACAAGGGACTTTCCCTGTATAAATTCTCACACACACACACACACACACACACACACACACACACACACACACACACACACACAAACAGATTTGTGTACTGTTTGCGTGTATAGAGCCAGAGGGGATGATGGCTAGAATGTAGGCGGTGTCATGCCCTGAGACTTTCACAGGAAGACTGGCTAGACGTGGCATATTATCTCAATTCTGCATTCTCTCAATCACAGAGGGAAATATCCATCGCCATTACTCCAGAACGTATGTCTGGGACTAAACAGAATATATGAATTCATGATTGAGAAACTCACTCTCTAAAAAAAAAAATAACAAAAGCAAATGACAAACACCAAATACTCACCCCCCCCCCCCCCAAGAAAAAAAGAAAAAAAAAGAAGAAGAAATCACATCAACTTTAAACAGGCAAAACAAGGGATTATTTTCAACATTTCTACTTTAATATTCTTACATCATTATCAAATGAATGTGGGAGTCAAACTGTAAGTCAAAGTCAAAAACATATCTGTCAATTCACATTAAATATGAGTGTTTTTATAGCTTTGCCTTCTGCAGCTGTTAGAATTCATGCAGTCACCTTTATGTATGGCACACTGACAAATTGATATATTTGCTGTTTGATCAGAATTCCTTGGTGAGTTCATTACTACCATGACTACTGGTACTTTCTCAGTTTTCATGAAGTAACACAGGAATGAACTCATGACTTGCATTAGCATCTACTCGAGCATTAATCTGCAGCATTATTTGTGACTGGAATATATAGACAACAGCGCCATACAATAAAAACAAATCATTGAAGTCTTCTTATACGACAAAAAGCAAACTTTTTATGCCTGCTAGGAACAAAGTTGGTTAATTTTGACGGGAAGCACAGACTTCGCTGCCAAGCTTTGACAAATAAGTGAGAGGCTAGGGGGCACTGACACATTAGACTAAACATGACGGGTGTTCACTGTCCCATAAGATTTCCTTGCTGAGTGGTTACCTCTTTCTTCGTGTGTCAGCCCTGCCAACATCTGGTAAAAGACATGGAAGTTCTGCTCCCCCGCGGGGGTATTCACCAGTCTGCTCTGATCAAACCAGTGGCACTGGATTTTGGCCTTGGCGGGCATGTTTCCTGCAAGTTGGACCTCAATGTGGTGACCCTGTGAGGCAAAAAAAAATCACACAAACCAATGTGGACATGAGCTTGACTGTTCATTTCTCTAGACATAAAATCAAATTGCATATACAGCAATCGGACTAAAGGGTTCCCTTGAGTCTTGTTTCTCCCTGAGAGTCAAATGTAATTAGGTGATCTACAGAACTAACATGATCAAGAGATATTAATCCCTTTGAACAGTTTGACATTCAAGGTTTTTTTTTTCTCAATTTTTCTTCTCATCTCAACATATTCCTTCTCATTTTGTTTGTTTGTTTGTTTGACAACATCTGAGAAAGCTGGATAACCCATATGAGAAGATAGCACAACTGGATGTTAGGTGGGACCACTTGTTAAACACCCTGCTCTTTGTGATGAATAAAGAAAAATGATGACTCTCTCAACACAGGACCTCCATAATCGACGGACAAATTTTGCCCCTCTACAGGGGAGTATAATAACACACAAATGACTCAGGAAGAACCTCCTTTGGATCGTGAGGCAGATACTGACTGAGCTAACTCACCGCCCATAATGATGATGAAGATAAAAATGAAAGCAATAAGTATCAGAACTCTAAAGAAATAATTTGTTAAGCATGGAATGATTTAAAGCATGGAATGAAATGATGTCATCATAATCCGTGGAAACAGGGAATTCATCATACACTGCTGTATGCATGACAATTAAAGAGGGATATCCCTTAACCCATTAAAGACTAGTCCCAAGTATACTCAGGCAGGTGTCTATGGGAAATGTGTGTTGTAGCAAAATCAGCCCATCCTCAATGGGTTAACAGTAACACTTCTCATTGGCTTACTTTTATCATCTTTTCCTAGTGTTAGTTCATATCTTTTTTCAGAGTGACTATAAAGAGAGTAAATTTTCCACTTCCCACAGGCTGGCAAAATATTGATCAACAACTAACCGACAACTGGAGCGTAAGGTGCCAATATCGGTATCACCAGTTGTCAATCACGGGCGGACGCCTGTAACAGACCCCTTCTTCCCCCAGCTCTCCAGTGAGAGGGGATCGGGGAACAGGACGAATCCACACCCTCCGCTCGGCCAGACACAACCCAACACTCCCCGTGAATAATTGCCTCGGGCGCTTGGAGGACCCCTCACTAAGGTACGTGAGTTTTGATTTTCTTTTTTTTTTTGGGGGGGGGGGGAGGGGGTGGGGGGAGGGTAATGAGGTGGGGGCTCTCTCCTATCATCCTTCTTTACCCCTACATTCAGTCTTCCATCCATCAGGGCTCCTGTGTGCGGTTTCAGAGGTGGAAGAGAAGCTAAGTGGCCACGACAGTCCTGTCCCAATCGGTCGGCCAAGTAAGGATGCGGTTTAGTGCCCCTGGTGCTAAGTCGGGCTGATGGTACAATACATGGATGAAGAATATTTAACCCCCCCCCTTCTCCTCTCTCTCCCTCCACCCCTTCCCCCCACCCCTTCCCCCATAAAAAAAAACCCTCCTATCCCATATGTGCACATATATTTTGTAGGACAATCTGACAGGCACATAACACAAGTTCTATGACATCAGTCTCGTAGAAAACAAACAAACAAACAAACAAACAAACAAACAAGCAAACAAACAAACAAACAAACCTATATCTACTGTGTATCACCTGTCGTCTACTACACATCAAACATTCTATGACAACTGAACACCATTACGAACTTATCTTCTACTGAGCCCAGCAAATAGGTGTACAGTGCATACCACTTTAACAGGCCCTACTGCATACGCCATATATATCGCGGGTTTTTCGTGAATTTCGCAAGTCACATGCTACTCTAGAATTTAACAGCACACAAATGTACTAACTCTGATCCCGACATAAATGTGACGGACACACATACGTTTCTCCGTTCACTTCTGTACTCCATGATCACAAATTTAACCACTCGCAAAATTGTTGGGAAATCCTGCTTCGTGAAAAATAAGATGCACTGAATAAATGGTATAAACAGTAATCTCCCTGCTACGGTCTACTCTGAGCCAAATATACAATTAGATAACTGTTGATTATCATTACTAGAACTTGAGATTTGCCCACAGAAAGTAAAACATGTAAACTGATGGGCAGACTCTTTTATTCACGCAAATAATGTGATCAATTTCAAACAGCATCATGTTTCAGTAAAAACAGGTGCGATGAATTCTAGCAAGTGTATTCTTACTCACCACTCTACTCGCTGAAGAATTCTGCTTCGTCTTGGCGCACCCCACTGCTCTGAGAACATGGAAAGCAGCGACCAAATTCTACAAGAAAAAACAAACACCCACAATGATTAGTAAGAATTGTCAACAAATATTAAATCTTCTTGCTCTCTCTCTCATTTCTTTCTCCTTCCCTTCTCTTCCTTTCCAATCCCATCTGTTCTTCTTCCTCTTTTCTCTCACTATCATCACATATCAGAAATGAACACAGAACACACTAGCTACAATCACACATGCCAAATAGATGCACAAAAATGCATGTGAGCTCAACAGAGCAAGAGCTTTGTTTGTTTGTTCATTTCCATCTGAGAAGATGGCTGGACAGCCCATTATTCAGCTACGTTAAGCTGGTCTTCCATGGAGTCCAGTTGGATGTGAGGTGGAACCACTTCACCGGGTTAAAGGACAAGTTCACCCTTATAAACATAAGGATTGAGAGAATGCAGCAATATTAGTAGAACACATCAGTGAAAGTTTGAGGAAAATTGGACAATCGATGCAAAAGTTATGAATTTTTCAAATTTTTGTGTTGGAACCGCTGTATGAGGAGACTACTATAGCTTATGAGTCATATGCGTACAACAGTATAAAGAACATGTAAAGAAAATTTAACATATTTTCACTTTTTTCGCATAATAAAAGAGCACTTGACTTGCCCTTTTCTAAAGGGAAGGGGGAATAATATTACCCATAACATATGTCGGTAACGAGCCAAGGGAATGTGTACTTTTTTCAAAAGAAGAAATTTTGTGAAAATCTCTTTATATTTTCCTTATATTGTTGTACGCATGTGACATCTAAGTTTTTCATACACTGCAGTAGTCTTCTCATCCAGCGGTTACTGCACAAAAACTTCAAAAATTCATAACTTTTGAACGGATAGTCCGATTTTCCTCAAACTTTCAATGATGTGTTCTACTAATATTGCTACATTCTCTCAATCCTTATGTTTATGAAGGTGAACTTGTCCTTTAAACACCCTGCTCTTTGCGATGAATGAATGAAGCGGGATCTTTTACGTGCATGAGTTGCTGCTCTCTCATACATGGGACCTCCATTTTATGTCCTATCTGAGGGACAGAGTGTTTTGCCTCTTGCTAGAGGGGACGGTATGCTTACACACAACATTGCTCAGTCCAGACTCGGGTTCGAACCCAGGCCGCGTGATCGTGAGGCAGACGTGATACCGACTGAGCCAACTCACCGCCCTGATGGCATTCACTTATTTCTGTTCAAAAGACTAGCAACAAACCGGTTCTCTGACTCAATTGACTGACAAATTGCCCTACTTCGACATAAATGACATAAATAGGCTCTGAATTGATCATAATTTTGGAGTAGGCATGACAAAAAAGATCACAGGCATACATATACACCAGGGCAGGATATGAACCTATAACCTCCTGCTCACTGGACAGGCATCATAACCACTTGACTACCAAGCTTCTGCCTAACAGCCAGTGGCTGTTTCT
Organism: Diadema antillarum; assembly: GCF_040938485.1. Classification (NCBI taxonomy): domain Eukaryota; kingdom Metazoa; phylum Echinodermata; class Echinoidea; order Diadematoida; family Diadematidae; genus Diadema; species Diadema antillarum. Next base: position 521,477 of record NW_027271201.1, read on the forward strand.
AATCCTTATGGCATGCAGTGGGTACTGTGTAATGATAATTCAAATTCAAGAAGTTCTTGTGTCAAGTTGTTGGGTTTTTTTTTCCAATTCTTTTCATATTTTTCCAATCTTTCATCCTAACACTCTGTCCACTGAATTCATCACTGCATAGTTTTTGTAATGAAATATAAAGATGGCTGATGTAAAATGATGAAAAAGAAGCACACAAAATAAATGCTAAAAGATGTGATAATTGTAATTCCAACTGAAAGCATACAGGATCCACTCTATGGCTGCGACTACCTTGAAATAACCATGCAACTAAATCAATGTGTACATTATTAGCTGAACATTGGGATAAATTGCTGTATTTGCATCGTTTATGCACTGTACTAGCAGGGGTGAATAATCCATAGAATAATATCACCCCATCTCCAATTTCTCAGCCAGAACCACAGACTGCAAAAATAACCCTCAGATAAACTTTGTGCAAACACTAGCTGACCCCGAGACAGTGATTTTTAGCCCGGAGGCAACAGACAGTTCGTTTTTGTCTGCAATCAGCTGGAAAAAAAAAAGAGAAAAAAAATTAACCCACGGAGGAGCCGTGTCACAAAGAATCAACTTCAATTTACCACTTCACCAGGTGCATGTGCCCATCCAATCAAAACACATTCTGAACATCAAGACATGGTCTGGCATTATTTTCAGCATGTGCACTTTGCAAGGGGGAAAAAGTACTAACACAAGGTGATAGTTCAATTTGCATCATACTTGTGCCGTATCACGAATGGTCACAGCAACGACAACAATTTTGGGGAGGCAAGAAGCCGAGTGTCATTTTTGTTTCTTTCACACACTTGACATTGTACTGTAGTTCTCGCTTGAGAGTGAAAATAAAATGTAGATGCAGACCGAATTTGGGAAGATTTATGGATGTACGCAGATTTTTACTATATTCTCCATAACCCCATTCACACAGGGAATGACACATTTTGAATATATCCAAACATAGATCAAATCTCTCATTTAAGAGATCCTAATAATTATGGACTAGCTCCTATCACATTAAAGAAAGCTCCTGACTTCAGATCTTTATACAGACATTTCTTAGAAAGTAGTAGCAGTCACACACCTGTGATGTGGCACCTCAAAACTACACCCTATAAAGTCTGGTGCATGAAGGAGAGGTGTTTGAAAGTGTGATGCTGCCTTTAATATCACATGACCATCGATTCAGTGCATTCTATGAGAAAGATCAATATTCCAAACATGTCTGCCTCACCCGAAATTGTTTGTCTTCTCTCTGATCAGCGCCACATGAGCTTCCTCCTCCTCCTCCTCCCACTCCCGGTGGCTTCTTCTTCCGGAGACTGTGCAGTTGCCGTAGAAACAGCTGGGATGTGTATGTCTTCCCGCTTCCACTCTCACCACTGTGATGTTGCAAAAAAAAACAAACAAACAGAAGAAGAACATACAAGAAATGAATGTTCTCATGTTTGGAATCATTTTTCAATTTCAATTTGTACAAAGGGAAGTTCAGTTTTTGCTTGAGATTTCTGCTTCTCCCTAACCCCATGGTCACCTCCCCCATCATCTGGACATAAATCCCCCCTTGAGGAGGAACCACCTGACAAATTGACCCTATCTTGAAGCTCCTTTGTTTCACCAACAACACACCTGTCCTCATCTACTCCTAAATCCCTGCCCGTCATTATTCTGCCTCCCAGACACTTCCTTAATTTTTTTTTAAATTTCATGTAACTGCAAATTCCTATTACCACTTCTGCACTGCATTGGTTTCCTTGTCTGTCACAAATGCATATGTCAGCTTCAAGTTTGTTTTTGTCTCTTGGGTGGGGGGTGGGGTGTTATCCTCCATTGAGAAAAATGAACAGAGATGCAAAACGAAGAGCACTTTTCTATTCCAAATAGGCTGGTAGAGAAGGGTATTTACATCAATGGGGCTGGGTTTTTGTTTCTTTTGGCACCATATGACCAAACATCATATGGAGTTTGTATCAACTTTTTTCTTTGCACTTGGGTCTTGGCAATCTGAGTTGAATGGTATGGTAACTGTTAAAGGTTGGGAAAGCGTCTGGGAAGCTCTTAGGCAGCTAGGAATAACCTCTGTTATGAAAATAGGATCATTTCTAAAATTGGTCTGTTGGTCCAATAGTACACTACAGGAAACAGACAAGGTCAACTCTTGGAGCTAAGACTAGCCAGTGTTGGTCTGGGGGATTTATTACGGTCATTTCAGGACAAAAGTAGGCAATAAATCCTTATATGTGGAAGAACAGAATGGTAAACAGGATACTGGAAGTCTAGACATAAGAATGTCAACTTTCTTGAAGGTAGCTCTAGGTAGAGTGCAAACTGCTATCTGACAGGTGGTTTAAACACGTTCAGATTGGCAGAAAAGCTTATGTTTATAGAATGTGAATGTGTTAAATGCAGTTGCTGTCAAACAAGAGATTTTCATGTGCATGAAACTTGCACGAAACTTTCACGAATTTTGCTAGGAGCCAAGATTCGTGAAAGTAAAATGCAAGCAAAGGTTTGGTCTACACGATGCACCGAATGTCAGTGGCAGTTCGCAAAAGTTTCATACCACAAAACAAGCCATTGGCTCCAATTCGCCAAAAATTTCATGCTGTGAATGCTTCTGATTTACAATATCTTTCGTAGGTCTAAAAGTTCAAATTAACCCGTTGAGGACAGACTGATTTTGCTACAATGCACATTTCCCATAGACACCTGCCTGAGTATATGTACTCGGGACTCGTCTTCAACAGGTTAAGTTCCTCCTAAACACATTTCTAAAGTCGACCATGTTTGGCCACTTCTATGCATGGTCCAGAGATGCGCATGGATATGCCATTGAGTTTTGATCACTTCTGGGATTATATTGGCAGTCTTGACCCCATGACCTCTACACACATTTGAGAAGATGGAGCTAAAACTGATTCTAACTGCCTTTAACCATGTTTAATGCACATGCAGTTGGCTGGTGGCAAGAAGATTTACAAATGTATCTCATTGCCAAAACACTATGCCACTGTAAAACTCATTCAGACATGCCATTGAGAAATGTGATCACACACAAGTTATTTCATAAGTGTGAAACGCCTCTGTATATGGACCAAAACTCAGATAAAGCATGCAATCAGTGATGACAGGCAACTAAGGCTGAGTTTTATATATTCGTTAAGGTTGATAGGTGATTTTGTGTGTGTGTGTGTGTGTTCCTGACAGCAATATACATACCATGCTGATCTGTTTGAAAAAAAAAGGTGAACTTGAAGTTTAACTGCATGCACCTAAAAGATATATTAGATATCTTTATATATAATCTATTTATCAACATAGTTGCATGTTTATTATGAGAAACAGACAGGTTGCCCTGGACAACAGAGGACTTTTGCATTTCATGGAGCTCCTCCCACATGATGACAATAATTTGCAATTCTTTCACTTGATTTATAGCGTTTGTAAATCTGTGGTTACCCCAAACCCAGCAAATCTAAACTAATTTGAATTCATTGGCTGTTGCTAGGACAAGTCTGTTGGCTGTCGAGAAAAATGTATTATGCTTGGGTTTTGCACAAGATTTGCATACATTTCCAAACTCCTAGATTAATCCTCAATCCGTTCCCTCCCCCCCCCCCATGAACCACCACTTTCATTTATTTGCCTTGTTCTTTCTATCGACCTCTTCAGCTTTGAATGAAGTTAGCTTCATCTTCAGATGCATGTTGTGGTTTGACCACATGCTGCTGATTTGAGCACGAACTGGTCGCCATGATGAATGGGAATCCGATGGGGCGAACGGGTCATTAATTCAGCTGACAAACGAGATCAGACGACCGGCTCATTGCGCAGACATTAATCATTCGACTGGGATGAATGCCCAGAAAGAATTAGGCTTAGCTGGCAATTCGGTGACTTTTCGTAGATGGTTTGTCATCATTAGAGATCGATGAGTGTCGCAAATCAAATGTGGCAAGCTTCCATGACCTTGAAACATATGGGGAGCATTACTACACATGACATTAATGCATCAACTCTCTCAAACAAAGAACTCATTTCATGTGCTGTCACTTAATGTGAAAATCAAACTACACTTCCATTCACTGGCAATAAAGCTTACTATTCATGGAGCATCCTTTTCAATCTATTTTCCATTCATCTATTCTTTGTGCCATGTTCACACAAGTCAAACGGATTTTCTGCTCATTACCATATTGACAGATATTCTGCAATCTGCAATGATATTGGCTTTCTGTGATTAGAGGTCAAATATCAATATTCAGAATAGTGAGCACTGATGCATCATGACTGTTAGCATGACCCTGAATTCTGAACCACAGGATTATGTGCAATAATGCCATGTTTGCACATTTCCTTCTTTGCCACAGGTTTCACGAAAAAAAAAAAAAAAAAAACTTCTGCTCACAGGCACTGTTGTTGAACGAGTTGCTATTCTATAAAGATTTGCAGTGTGCTGAATCAATGGAATCCTTGAAGAGATAATGAAAATCATGATGAAAGCTTCGATGTGAAACTTAATACCCGCTACATGGTTAAAGATAGACTTTCCACTTGAAATGACAAGCATTCTAGCTTTTAATCATGACCACAGGATCATTTCTGGTCACTCATTCATGAGCTCGGAAAAATCATGCCTCTGGCAATTTATGTCTGACAAGCATTTTCTGTATGTAGCCCAGGGTGACTTCCAGTCAATCCGAAGACTTTAATTTACAAAGATGAATCCTGTTGATTAAGAAAGTGACTGTATAGCACAATACCAGAAATCTCTCATCCTTTATGATTATGCTGATCAAATGACAGTTTTAGATTTAAATGTCCAGACAAGACCATTCTTCCATTGACATACAACTGTATGAGTATCAATATGTGCCCTGTTTACCCTCAGTGTGGTAACAGGCAGTTTCTTATAACAGACAGTCTGGATTTCTAGAAGTCAGAACTGACAATAATCAAAGCTGAATACGCAGACAATATGAATGCCGAAAAGAAAGAACAATAGATTTCTCCTGAAAATGGAGCAGAGCTATTGTTGGTTCCGTGCACATTGTGCCAGACCTTCTATTTCTTTTATTTCCTTTCCCTTTTTCTTTGATTTTTGGTATCTTCAATGCCAAAGGGAATCACGAACTGTTCACTTGGTTGTCATGGGCTCTTGTGCGCGTGTGTGAGTGTGCGTGTGCGTGTGCATGTTCATGTGCATGTGTGTGTGTGTGTGTGTGTGTGTGTGTGTTTATTTCTACTTCTCTGGCTACTGGCATGCATGCAGCGAGTTGGTGTAGCAATTAGTTCATTCATAAAAGCATGAGCAATCGTGCGTGTCCATATATTCCACCCACAATCATGGGTTCGTTACATCTGTTTGGATGTGCGTGCATCTGAAATTTGTCCTCTCTTGTCATTCCGTGTTTCTCTAGACATTTCCGTCTCCCCTTATATGGATGATCATGATATGCAATAGAACAAAAACCACATCAGTCCGCAATTATCAGGGGTACTTGAGACTGAAAGTGCTCATTTGTGGCAACATTATCTACTCTGCATAGAAATGCTGAGGGGCATGAATAAGAAATTCTTCACAATGATAAAACCCAACAGCAAGCGAACCACAAATTATGGTAAATAATGGAAAAACTACACCAGCTGCATCACAATATCATTCATAAAAATCACCAGCATAACAAAGTTTCTTTTTGTCATCTCTCTTTCTCTCTCTGCCAAAGATAACATTTTATTAACTTTTTGATATGCTACTGATATACTCGAAGATGATGTTTAACAACTTCTATAGTTTAAAAAAAAAAGTTATTTCCACAATATTACATTGCAGCTTTTGTTCTTATTTTTTGTCACATCTTTGCTCAAATGTGAGAAATAAAACAAATAAAAAGAAAGATAAAATCAAATGAAAGAGACCGGTTGGGATTCATTACACGGTGACGTCAGGAAAGCTGCCAGTATGCAGATAGATCTGAATGCACAAAGATTTAGCAATGCTGGGCTAAATACAGGAACTTTAGCTTTCAAGCTTACGAAAACACTGCAGATCCAGCAACAATTTATATTGACTAGTAATCCTGTGTGATCGATGACAAGAGTCCAACTGTATTTACACAGGCCAGACGACTGATTACAGTCCAATTAGAGTTTGACAGGTTGGCAAATCATCATGTAATACTTGTCCTATCTGCTTATCTAAACCTTTACAGTTTTCAAGTTGAACAAACAAAAATTCACTTCAATTATGAAATAGCAGTTCATTTGGTTCATCATGGTATCTACTTGTATGCTCATTGAACCTCCATACCATTTTTTCAAAGTATCTTTACATTTCATTTATTTTCATTTTCAACAAAGAGTATCAATATACAAAGCATAGTAGCATGACAACAAGCAATATATACATATTCTACAAACATCAAAATGTGATACAGACACAAAACATATAACTGTGAAAACTATCAATTTCTGCATTATTTCATATTGCCATATCTTGCTCAATGCCATCATGCAAACTCTACACAATTTTCCATACATGGACACCACAGAAGCGTTCATATCATTCACAGTGAATGAGATTCTTTTGCGCCTCGCAAATCCATTCACTTGGACCCGCGGGACACGGCCTGGCTGTGCAAGTAGCAGGCAATATCCATTGCCGCTATACAAATTCTATTTTCTGGGTCACTGGTGTATTTTTACCGAGCCCTTCAAAACCTCGGTGCAACACACCTGTAAATGAGGAGTACAAACATCAAGGTTTACTCTATTTAGTTTCATTTCATTTTATTCTGGAGGTTGGGGGGGGGGGGGGGGGGGGGGGGGGGGGAGAAGGGGGAGGGGAGTAAGCTAGGGTTGGTCCAAAGGGGCAGATCCGTAGCGCTCCCAGGATACTCTGCGATGCTGGAAGGACCATCAACATCAAGTCGGGGTTAATTTCCTGGCGACGGAGAGAGGAGCGTGCACACCGAGCGGGCACGAGTTATTGAACTGGAGGGCCAATCACGGCGCCCGGGTAATTAACACCGACACTCAAGCGTGCGCTTTGTGCTGCATGGCCCAAGACGCACAAGAGATTGGGTCCCACGATAACAATCGAACGTGACCTTTCCCGCATTTAATACTCAGCGCCGCGTCGAGCGAAGTAATCAAGTTGCGGAAAACCAAGCCCATCATCCACGGAAAAGCCGTTGATCAGCTACCTATGATAACAGACATCAAGGTGGAAACCAACGGGAGATGTTTTCTGCTCATCTTCAGAGCAATGCATCGTGGGAAATGAAATCATCCCAAACGCTCCAAAAGCCATTCCCTCGACAAAATTTAATATCACAGACTGGGGCTTGCCTTCCGCAATGGAGTCACAATGCCAACTGTCATAACTTCCTGAGGGCACGGTTTTCTTCTCGCATCCATTTTAGCGCTTCTCCTCGTGCTGTCTCGTCTACTGGTGAATCAATTGGAGCTGTCGGAAGCGGGACATGCTATTGATTCTACAAGTCTCACACAAATATTGACTGCCTTTCCCCGAGAGTGGCTTTATTACTGTTTGGAACCCTCCTGTGTTTCGGCCGCACTCTGTTTGCGGTGGGCCCCTGGAAGGTTTGGGTCCATTTCGCATGCACTGTCAACTTTGCCAAAGACTCATTAGGCATACTAATTTGGCAAAATTGCCCTGCAAGAAGTCGGAGAAAAGAACTTTTTGGAAGGTTTTGTCAATCCCTTGAAGGTGTACTGATGGTGCATACCATATCCAAACTTGAAATGTATGCATGTACCCCTGGAAGATATCAGATTTCACGGTTTCTGATGCTCTGTTGAATGCAAGCAGTTCATGTGTTTTACATTTATGCTTCAGATACACCCCATCTAGCTCTGAATAATGTCCACCTATTGTGATCTTTCTATCAAAGCTGTCATTGTGTACAGATCAAATTGGTAGAAATTATGGGACCATCAGCATGAAGACTGTTCTCACAAGATTCACCACAAATAATTTTCTAAAAGTAGGGCCTAAGTTTACACAATCAAACAGCTTTTGCTTCTCCTTGATGTATTGTTCACCCTCATGCAAATCAAGAACTTTATGAGACAGATTTTTATCATTCATGAATAGATTACAGCAGATATACCTTAATTTAATATAGATTAAAGAAATTAACCAATTTTCAGGCCACAATAATTTGTAGAATATCATTTCAGGTTACTATAGTTTTGCACATTTGCATGCCTGCCACAATTTTCTTTTCCCAGCCAGTAAAATATCTCATCACTTAGATCACCCACAAAAATCTTATCGTGAACAACTAAGACACTAAATCAACAGTTATAGTTAGCCTAAAGTTTGCAGATTTGGTGAGTGAAGTGCTCATCAACACTCCACCATGCAAATGATTGGAAAATACTGCATGATCCACAATATACTCAAAACCCTGTATAAGACTTTAGGATTCAGTGATGGTGTACAGAACAATCCATGATGGTTACAACTTTAAATGCACAGCATTAACTTGTTGAGGACAAGCTGATTTTGCTACGATATGTATTTCCCATAGACACCTACCCAAGTATACTCGGGACTAGTCTTCAACAGGTTAATGTCCAGTGCGTATGAGGCACCTGAGAGCTTTACACTCAACAAACGTCAACGACACAGGTTCATTTGACACAGGCAAACATACACTCACACACTCACTTGTAAAGAAAATAAAGATGTAGCAAATACACTCACAAAAGATGTAGCAAATACATTCTGCGCTGCTTGCATTCAAAATGTTTGTGCATCTCTGTCAATATTTTTCCTGCATTGCCCCAGATATGATCACTTTCCAAGGACAAGATAGTGGTGAGGGGGAAAAAAAAACAGAAGATTGGCATACGTGTCAAAATCCGTGCCCAGAGGGTGTCGGGAGCTGTCTTCATTTACCGCAAATTGATTAGAATATCAAGCGAGCACGCATGCCCATACATACCACAGCCCCACGGTACCAATTTTTTCGTCAATTCAATATGGCAGCTTGGGCGAATGTCGATATTTCACAAACTGTTTACCATGAGGCAGCAGTGTGACAGCTAGTGCATGCAGCCAGCAACAGAATATCAAAGCTTTAAACCCTGAACAAGATTTGACAGTTCTTATTTGACAACTCAGTGCAAACATTTTACAGAGGCATGGATCCAAATATTTACAGATTTCATAAATTCGGCAAGGGTTTTCGTAAACCTGAATGGAAGTTGAAACTTCTGCTTGCTTTGCACAACACAGAAACATCTCCATGCTTTCGTGTCCATGGAACCGCTGTGGGGGGGCACCTCATTACAAGCACTTCACAATATCTCCCACAGACGTCTACTGGTATGTCCACTACGTTAAAGGGATGGTGCAGTTTCAGTTGAGAAGGGGCTTCAGGTTTCCAACTTTTTTTACGATGATTTTTTAGATAATTAAAAACTTCCTATGAAATATGGAAGAGCATATAATTCTAAAAGGAACTCAAAAATCACATGATGAAAATTGGTTTTGAATTGGATGAGATATCCAAAACAAAGTGATCCTAATAAAAGATGGGACACACCTTTTATTAGGATCATTTTGTTTTACTTTGTTTTTGGATATCTCCGCCATTTCAAAACTGATTTTCATCAAATAAACTTTGAAGTACTCTTAGAATTGTATGCTCTTCAAATTTTATAAAGTGGTTTCGAAGTATCTCACAAAAATGAAAGATAAAAGCTCAATCCTCACCACGTCCAATACCATACCATCCCTTAAATACCAGCAATTCATCCAGAGGGACAAGAATTGTTGTACATGATCATTCATTAAAATCACTTAAACTAAAACTTCTACTGCACCTACATATATACTATTTAGCATAGGCCTATAAGCTCCAAAAGCTATTACCTTGAAAACATCAAGCATCCCAACAAGCACTGCTAACACAGCACTGTAATTACACTGAAATGGTCATTTGCAATGCAGTAGAAGCACATAATGACAACCATTAACTATACTTATGTACTGCAGCTACATACTCTAGACATCTAAAAAAAAGAAGAAGAAAAATCTTCCTTGACCCCTCATTTGTAAGCCTTTTTTTTTTGGGGGGGGGGGGTAGGTCTAATTTTGTCTCAAAACTTTTTTTCCCATTATCTCTATTGTACCTCTAAAAAAAAAACTTATGATGAAAACCAAGGTGCAGAAGGAAACACATTTGATAGTTTCAGAAAAACGCTATCTTTGACCTTCTAATCCTCTACAGAAACCTGGTACTATCAAGGTGGAGAAACGAGGAAAACAACAAATCAAGTCTTTGGCAACAAAAAGTTACGTCAATGCCAAGAGGCAGACATCAAGAGCTGTGTCAGGTGGACAACTATACGACTGCCCCGGATATTCTGGCCATTTTGAAGAGCACAATTGCGTCTCACTCCGAAAGACTATGCCGAAATCGAGCGCGCTGGGCACAATGGGTCGGAAAGGGGAAACTAGATGCTCGGTGCCGAGAGCCTCTTACCGAGTGCCTCCTCCTCCTCCTCCCCTTCAGCTCGTTGCGAAATGATTGAATTCAAGATTCCATGACACTGCCATCGCAGAGCTTTAATGAAAGGCCCCCCTTAAACACTGCGCCGGACCGACACAACATTACACCCGCTCAACGTGTAGAGTGTCAGTAATGTCCTATTCATGGGTAAGGCAGGCACACTCAAAAATTGAGGTCACGACCTAATGTTTCTCCTGGGCTGTTTCTAACTTCTCCCCCTCCTCCCTCCCCCCCCCCCCCCCCCCACCACCACTCTCATCCCCACTAACTTGGAAAGGAGTTCTTGGATGTTAGATGGTGGTTTTCAGCTGGTACTTTTTGATTTTCGATGACAAACGGAGCTGGCTTTTCCAAAGCACTTGCTTCACTTCACACAGGGCTCAACACTAAAATCTTTTAATTTGAAATTTTGGTGGCTCGAATAAGAAGGAAATATAAAAGCTCCTTTTTGATTCCAGCTGCAAGATTGGGCTACCAAAAGATAACCTTTTTGGAAATTTGGGGGGCCCACATCAATTTCTAGTGGCCCAGGGCTACTGCATCAAAGCAAAATCTTCACGCATGAAGCTGCACTCTGAAAACGGAAGAAGAAATGTTGAGTCCTGTTCACATGTGATTATAAAACCCTGTAATATCTAAAGATACCATGAAGAGGTAGAAGAATGTATACACACACTGTCTTTGTGAATGTATCTGTATTTCTACAGAGAGCCAAAATATCTTTTAATAGGAGTGTGCACGTTTAGGACTGGGTGTGGTTCAGTGGACACTCACCTGAGGATGACAGCCTGTGGTCGCTGGTTCTCCACCAGCTGAGAGTGAACATGCTGGACCAGTCTCTGGAGGTGGGTGTGGTCGTTGGTGTTGTAGTGGTGGTGGGGGCCGGCCTGGCCACACTCTAGGAGGCGGTCCTGCGTTGGGCCCCTCTGGGGGTTCAGTGCAAGAAGGATGGGTCCTAGTCTGGTCTGAATTGATTGAATAAGACCACAGAATGAAAGATTCAACAAAATTCTCAGTACAATTTGAGGCAGACTGGCTGATTTTGTCAAAATCTAATGCACTGAGTCCTAGATACACCTTCCGCAGCACAAAAATCCTACATAAAATGAACACATGATTAACACTTATTCTTCAAGAAATATAATGCATCATCTCTTTTTCCTTAAGCTAAGTAATGATCTTAAAACATAATCATGAAATCTAATCAAAATTATACCGCACTCTAAATCTCATCACAGGAGATATTCTCACAGCCTTTCCTCATTTGGTAGCTGCTTGTCTTTGGACTTTGAACTATTTCTTCTGCTTGCAAATCTGGTCCTGGAAAACATACAAAATGAAATCAGCACATTGGTACTACAAGCTAGACAGGTGAAGGGGTACCTACTTACTCACAAGTTTAACCCTTTAACTCTTTAAGACCTTAATCCTTTGTGTGCCTTGACTGCTGATTGGCTCAAGAAACTCTACAGCATTGTACACACTGTCCAAAGTCCATGGCACACAGAAGGCTTAAACATCACCTACCATGCATTCTCCACACTGCCATCGCTTCTGGAGCACATGGCACACACCCTCCTCCCCAGCCGGCTGGGGCAGCCTCATCAGGTCGTCCAGCCGCCCGTAGAGGTCCGCGGTCACCCTGGAGGTCATCTGGGAGGAGGAGGAGGAGGAGATGGACACCGACGGGCAGGAGCAGGAGCAGGATACAGAGGTGGACGAGGGCGGGACGGTGGAAGAGGAAGAAGCGGTGGAAGATGCAGAAGAAAATGATGATGCAGCCGAGGCGCTATCAGCCACGTTGTCGCTGTATCCTGAATCTGTGAGGGCAAAGAGGAACACCAATCAAGACATTCAATTGGACCGCAGGTTAACTTTAGTCTTAACGCGTTGAGGACGAGTCCCAAGTATACTCGGGCAAGTGTCTATGGGAAATGCGTGTTGTAGCAAAATCAGGATGTCCCCAATGGGTTAATCTGTCAGGGCAAGAAAATGCAAATTAATGAAATGTATTTAACCTCTGACATATTAAAGACCCCATAGTGTGGGGAGACATGGATGGTCTGATTGAATCAATAGTCATTCACTGCCCACCAGGGTACATCAGAAAACCACAAGTAGTGCCCATCAGCAAATATATGTGTATCGAAGTGTACACTCATCGGTTAATGGTCCATCCCAGTCGAGATTCTTTGGCTGTGTATATACTTACATAGAGATCAGCGATACTGTGACACACATATAAACACATAAAGAAAGAAGGACACTGCCAATGTATGTTATACAGTATCCAATAATATTTATTACAACAGTAAGAGCAATATGGACTGAGTCGCAATAGAGTTTAGCAAGTGAAGATATGAACTCATTATTACTCTCTGACTGAAAGACAATGTATTAAAAAGTAATTAAAATTATCAAAAAGTAAGATTAAGAGGCTCCCAGACCCTTTACCAGTGAACTACCAGAGTAAAAATGATGGATGAAGTATTCCAAATGACATAACACAAATATTATTTTCCTCCCCTGTCCCGCATTCAGTTCCCAGGACACTACTCAAAACAATATATCGATGGTGGGGTGACAAAACCTCGTATCTCAATATTTGGTGAAAATGAGTTTTCTTCATTATATTGAAGCTAGGAACCATAACTATGTAATTCCCAATCCTTATATGCCCATCTGCAAAAATATGGTCACAAATGATAAATAAAAGTTGGCTGTTTCCATTGACTTACATGTTGTGGCAGCCATGTTTTTTAGCTCTCCTGAACATTTGACATTTTTGAGATACGAGGTTTTGTCACCCCACCAACAATATATGTTTTATCTCTTTTTAGCCACTTATGAGAGTCCCTCTCTTTCTCTCTCTCTCTCTCTTTCTGTCTTACACCAAGCAATCATTCTCTGTGTATTGTCAACTATGGGTTGTACAGTATAGCAATTACATTAACTTTCCCACATATAATACCACATCATTGTTCAGCACACACTTATGAATTGGTTTCTCTTAAAATATATCTCTGATATAGCTCTCATTTACCCATCCTCAATTTATTATTTCATTACCGGTACTTCTATCTCAAAATTATCTTTAACTGTCTTTGTGTTTCCATCTACATGAGACAAAAATTAACCCATAGGTATGCTTGAGAAAAATATGCACATGCCGACGTGTATACATTATTACCTACATATACAAACACAGAGAAACACACAATGTTTGTGTCAGCTGCAATATTGTCTTTAAAGTACAGTGAATATCAAACGTTGCTGTCAACACGAATGCCATGTATTAATCCGTTGAGGACGGGCTGATTTTGCTACAACACGCATTTCCCATAGACCCCTGCCCGAGTATACTCGGGACTTGTCCTCAACGGGTTTATAAGCATTGTAAGTCTCTCTCTCCCTTTCTCTCTATCTCTCACACTATCTATCTATATCCATCCATCTATCTACCTATCTATCTCTTTTATATATAGCTTGCATATCTTACAGTCTCCATCTTTACCAAATCTCTCCCTCCACATCTCCATACATCTTCTTTCTGTTTAATTGCGTCGGCAGCCTCCCTGTCATCATAATCTGTCAGGATCGGCAAAAACCTACCAAACAGAAGAGAGTCGCCTGTGACATCCAATCAAGAAATCTAACAGTGGGTTTCCTCCCCGCAACCAGGCAACCAGGCATGAACGCATGGTCATTGACCCCTCATAAGATAGTCTCCCCCAAGGAGTTGTAAAATAAAATTGAGGTGATGGAATACACCTAAAGGTGGTGATGCTGGGATGTAGGTGCACGCTAATCCATTTCAACAAGCCAGCAAAATATGGGCTAAACAGGACATCACTCCAAGATACGTCCTTTGAAAGTGGTATCCTCCAGAGTGATGCGGCTCTGACATTGCCGAAAGTCAAAAGCCTTGTTAATGATGAATGCAATTGAGAGCAGAGATGCGAGAAAACATCAGGTTCGTGCTACTACACCAAAAGCTCTCAGCCAGCTAGAGAATGGATGAAGTGTTAATTCCAATAACAGCCTGGCTTCCAGAAGGGAAAAGCGAGTAAGAAAACACACTCTTTGATCTCTAGTAAGACTACTAGTAGCTGTGGTGCGGGGCAAATGCATAATTGATTAACTACTCGTTGGAATCAACAGATGAACAGATGAATGGCAGAGGCAATTGCTAGAATAAGCTTTAAATAGCAGTTCCGTGCTCTCTCTCTCTCTCTCTTTCTTTCTGTTCCCAACTTTCTTTGCATCTTTTCATAAACATGTAAAACAGCTACAATCATTACAGGCAGGATGTGGACTCTGCATGAAGTATATTCAGTCTCTTAAGCATGTAGGAACATGTGTCTGTAAAGCTAATCTTTGGTTTCATCTTATAGACTGATGGCTGACATCTAATGCATGTCATGCACATAATATTTCCACATGCATTCACATGTTACACAGGTGCATGTAGGTATATAATAAGTTTGTATGTTTGTCAGATGACTGTATGTGTGTCTCTAACATCTACTTGTGTTTGTACATTTGTTTGTGTGTGTGACAGAGAGGGACAGCTTCCATTGCTGGTTTTGTAAAGCATACTGAAGTCAGACATCTGCTGGAGACTCAAATCGCTTTGACGTGATTTACTGGCAAATACAATTTCATCCAAATTCAACCACATAATCACAGCTGATACACTTCAAATTGAAACTTCCACTTTATAAATGCATTTTCCTGAAATGAAAATCCAATTTGCCTTTGCTCTGTTGCAGCTTTGTGAAATCATCCAACCGGCACATCTCAGCAAACTTGATGATAATGAGCACAAAGATCTCTCAGATGACATCTTTAGTCGATATCAATTCAGGTGAATCGGGTCCGAGGGGCAACCTAGATCAGGTTGCTAGCTAATGACTTCCATCTCTTTATCATCAATTGAATGCAATTGAAAAGTCTGTCTCCTGCACTAATGACTATGTCTCCAATCAAAACCTGAAAGGAATCATCTAGTACATCTACAACTGAATTGTAATTGACTGAAGACATTTCTAACAAAGAGGAAATTGTGCACAAAGAGAATGTAAATAAACTTGGTGTTTAAAGCCGTTCAGAGCTCTTTTTTCTCTCAAAGTTCAAAACAAACTTAGAAAGAAACTAAAGAAAAAAGATTGTATGTAGATATAGGTCGTGAGTCATAAAAAAGAAATGAGGAATATCAAGTAAACCTGGATGATTTACAGAAAAACATGCCCTTGTGAATATCATCAAATTTCTCAAAAAGACAAAATTGTACCCATTGGCTCAGAGTATCCATTTTGATCACTGTTGCATGTCACATTTCAACCACTGTCATGAAGATTTAAACTCGATGTTCACACAATGAAATCAACGATGACCTCACAAAAGAAATAATGGTAAGCAATTGGTTGGTGTATATTTCAGACATTACTCTCCTGCAATCATAACTCTTGCCACTTCCCTACTCCTAAAGCGATACGCCGGAATCTCCTCCGGCCTTTCTGTCCATCATTCTCCACATTCCTGGCAGTCTGTTCAATGAGCATGAGGAATTCAACGGAAACACGCCACAGTGACACAGCTGAGGACATAGGATGCCTTACCAAAAGCAAAATAGCTTGCATATATATATCTCTGTATATACCAGTGATTCTTGCTCTGAAACAGAAAAAGAACTGCATCAGTAATGGTAACATGGATTACAAGCTGGGCAGCCATAAAAAGGTAAGGCTACCTTTCAAAGCATGAGCTATCAAAATCAAAGAGACAAAAAAAAAAAGAGAGACCCAAACACAGGGGGCTTCTTCACCTGAGTGGATCGGTCCGGTTGGAGCTGCAGATTAGCTGGACATATGAGATCCCAATCGTCGGCCCAAATCAACCCCAAACCCCAAGCCCCAAACCCCAACCGTTCGTGCAGGCAGACGTAGAAGTGCGGGTGTGACGAAAATTGAGTGTACATAGAGGCACACCAAGTGCGAGGGACGAATCAGGAAAAGTCCCATCGTCACAGAGCGCCTGGGCGTGTCAGGGAGAAACAATGGTTGTCTGCGCTATTCACAAAACTCTGACTAATCCCAAACAGATTGAATTCTATCAAATGCTGACACAATTTATCCCCTTCCCTTTCTCTTGCCTCTATCAACTGACAGTTTTTGCAATCATGATATTTCTTCTCTTTTTTGCACCTCAGAAGACAATGGAATGCAATTTGATTGATAAAAAATTAACTCTGTGAGCGAATACCAAATAAAGACATTCAGTTCGCTGTCATGAATGAAGAGTGTATTGCAAATACGGCTACATGATGACTCTAAGAAGAAAACTCGCAAAAATTGACAAACTTTTTTTTTCTCTTTCCAATGCAAAGCTCTTTAAAAAAGTTACAATAAGCCATTCCTCTCATAATGGAGCAGTGCCAGTTTTTGTAACTGTGAAACATTTTGTTGCCAATGTCTCATGTTACATGCCAACTTCTAAAAACTGACCCTGTTTTCATACCAGAATCACTGTGTTATAGAAGCAATACAAAACATTGTTCCTAGGTTTTTTTTTGTGTGAAAACATGACAGCAATACATCTTGTATATCTTTGAGTGAGACATACAAATCAAACTTTACTAAATTTCTCTCTCTCTCTTTCAGCATCTTCACTAAACATTACCGGAAACATTTTTTTTTTTTTCGAGAATACCATTTTAATGGACTGATGTAGCATTCTGAAAGAAAAAAAAAAGTAATAATATCACAAGAAGATAGATCATATGCCATGCTGCAGTCATGGCTGACCATGTTACGAAAAAGAAAAAACATGAATACAATAGATGTCTCACTCACTGTTTGGTATGGTTGCATTTGTTAAGTTTTGTCATGTCAGTGCTCATTTGAATTTGGCAGCTGACTGAAGTGGTTCCACACGTTCATGATATACAAGCAATCCTCCAGACCTATTGCAGATGTGAAAGAAGTACTGACTCTCTTCTCTCGCACCTGCGGTGGCACTTAAAAAGAGAAGGTGTCATTCCAGTCTTTTACCGAAAATATGTTGCCACCTTTCCGGCACTAAAGCGACACTTTGAAATGGCGATAAAAGACACTTTCTCTCCGAAGGACTGAAAAAATGCATTATCCAGCACCTATTCAAACTACCTCCTCAAGGTCAGTCAATGTCCTACCACTCCATTGATGCAGTCTTTCCCCCGTCTCCTTAACACAGAGTCACGCCAAAGGGGGACACAGAGAGAGCCAGAGAAGTCAGACCTTGCTCCTTACAAAGAATTGCTGAGAAGCATGAAACCTTCCCAGGTAAAAGGCAAGACAAAACTAAACAAGCACATTTTTTAATCATTATTTTTTTTCCCTCTCCCTACAACGAACAATGAGCACTAGCTACTCCACTTGACAGATCTCCAATTTGCCAATCTAAATGGAGGGGGGGGGGGGAATGAAGAAAGTGTAAAGTTAGACTGGATGCAGGAGTTGATCACTTGTAACGTGTATGTATCCCTCTCCCTACATCTTAATAAATGCAGTGCAAAATTCTGCATTTCATGATCTTCGAAATCATCACAGACGATGCTCCCTGAAACAACAACCCAAGACAAGACGACCTGTCAGAGACTCAATGAAAGAACAGAAATTTAATCCTTCAAAAATCAGATCCTGCATGAGCATGCTTCACAACAGTATTTATGAAGAGAGCCTCTATATATGTCACATATATATAAATTTATGTATATATACATATACAGCTGTATATATATATACATATATATATATATACATATATATATATATATATATATATATACATATATATATATATATATATGTGGGTGTGTGCACATATGAATATGATCAATCTTCTCTCAGCAGCTTGATAATGATAGCCCTTAAATTTGCATATTTACTAAATATTGATAAATCTATAATCCCATTTCATCTCAAACTACTGCTAAACAATGATACTCTAATAGGGGGATGAAGAATGGATGGGGAAAAAACCTGCACACTACCGTAAAATAAGAAACACATGCGGCATGAATCTTTCCAGCAATTAGAGCTGACAGCCTTTTTCCAAGCATAAAACTTGCACAAATTACTACTGGCATTCAATACATTTTGTAGACAATAACTTTTGAGTGCATTTTACTTTGTGAATCTTGGCTCCTCGTTGAATTTGGAAAAGTTTCATGCACGCGACGATTTCTGGCTTTACAGTTTATATAGTGCTCATTACAACACTAAGTAGCCAATCACACAGTAACTTTTAACTCACCTCCACTCCATGATAAATAGATGGGATTGATCCACTGAAGTTTTGTGCTGTGTGGTTGGAAAGTTGCCAACATTATCATAAACCCCAGTAATACAAGACCAATAACGGGGAAAAGTAGTAGCATGAGTGACTACCGATCGACTGATCGATGATTCGGCTCTCGGTCGGCAACAGGTGGGAGGGAAAATGTGTCCCAAAATGACCTCAAAACCAACGTGGCAGTCCTTTAAGAAGGGTTTCTCTGGTAGCAACTGGACAGATGCAACGGTGAGTAATGAATGGGCTACCTGACATCACTGGATCCGCATCTATTACCACTCAGTTGGTGGAGGTGTACTGGGGTTTCCACCTCCTGTGATATTACTCACCCCTGATGTCCAATGTGACAAAGAATAATAGGAATTGGTATGACAACTATAGGGCATACATGGCTTCCATCAAGGGGGGGGGGGGGGACCAAGAGACCGATTAGTCAGCTGTGGACAAAGGGACAAACAGTGAGCGGGGGAAAAGAGAACAATAGTATGTTGACCTTCCTCAGCCCACTGGCATGGCTGGAATTATAAAACAAACTCTTGACTTTGTCGTTGGGATTTGGACAGATTTACACTGTGATGACCATTTACATGTTTGGGTTGATGAGCACGCAGGGTTCCTTTCACACAGCTTCAAACTCTCCCGCATCCTTTCTGTCTTGGAGCTGGCACGAAAAACTGCATAGTGTGCTTTCATCATGGTCCTTTTCTTAGAATCAGCGAAATTGTGGTGGTGGTGAGCAGGTCATCAATTTTATAATAGCTCATACAATTTAGCAAAAGCTTGTTGTACACTGAATTCACCGCAACAGGTCAAATGGAGTCAAAAGCGCCAGAGCATCAGACTATTTTCAGAGAAATGAAGCAAAATGGCCTTGTAGTAAGTAACAGATAATTGAAAATATCTTTATATTTTATCTGCTCTGCATTGCAAATACGAAAAGAACAATTTGGTTTTGTTGTCTGAAATGTGAATAGATTTGAAAAAAGAAAATCATAGCAATGGTGCATTCATGAGATGTGATCTAATCAGTCAGCAGTCAATTCCAGCTAACTAAATAACTATAAGACAGCAGAATAAATGAACTCTTCATTACTCATGAAACTAATATAACCAAATTGTGCAGCTCCTACCAATAGGCAGGAATCTCATTCAATCATAAAAGCATTCAAATACATGATTTTTGTACAAACACACACATACATTACATACATTTTGTTTCTCTCTCTCTCTCTCTCACTCACAGACACTTAGACAGACATCTGGACATACTTTCAAGCACACACACGAACACATATAAACAAGCCCTTATACACATGGTAGGGGAGAGCGGGGCAATAACGGACGTGGGGTAATAACGGACACTAGTACTTCACCATCTTGCCGGTAGGTGGCGTGATCCAGACTCCGCCCATATTTCGCTAGACGAATAACGTAGACATGTGCAAAGTGTCAGCTCCACTCGTCCTTTATTGGCGAAATTATCACAATTAACGGTAAGTAAACCCATCAAAATAAGATATTAAGCATTATATAATCGATCATAAGTATATATTGTTATCGATAATGAGTGATGACCCTATGTTCGAAAGATTTGGTGTGGATTGGGATTGTTGTCAATGAGATGTGAGCAAATATTTCCGTGATTGTTTTAGTGTAGCCAGGGATTATTAGTCGAACGTCACTTGGGGCAATGACGGACATATGTCCGTTATTACCCCAATATGTCCGCTATTACCCCCTAATTTTTTTCTCTTGAAGTTTTCTCAATCAAATCATTTCATGTGATGATTAAAATACCTATTACTGTTTTTCAGATGGTGAGAAAGTATAAAGCCACAGGGAAGAGAAAGTCGTGGACGTCCCAGGATCTTCGAGCCGCATTACGGCAAATCGAACTAGGAGAATCCGTGCGCCGAGTGGCTGAGCGATCGGGCATCCCAAAGTCCACACTCCATGATGCAAAAAGTGGGAAAAACAAGCATGCAAGACGACAGCAAGATGAATGTCACCTCGGAAAGTACAGCGTTTTTACGGCCGAACAAGAAGCAGAGCTTGCAAATTATGCAATGGAGGTTTGCCGTTCATTCTTTGGACTCTGTCCCGAGCAAATACGACACATGGCGTATGAATACGCCGAAAGAAACAAAATCAAACACCCTTTCAATCCTGTGACGAAGTTGGCTGGGAAGGATTGGTTTGCGGGGTTCCTTCGTCGAAACGCACAGCTTGCTTTGAGAACCCCAGAAGCCACTAGTTTTGCCAGGGCAATTGGGTTCAATAAAACAGCAGTTGGGAGGTTTTTTGACAATGTCAACTCTGTTCTGAGTGAGAACAACATCAGCCCTTCGCGGATCTATAATGTCGATGAGACTGGACTGTCAACATCGCCCAACATAGCAAAATCTGACAAAGTTGTGGCTGGAAAGGGACAAAAACAAGTCGGAAAGCTGACCAGTGCAGAAAAGGGGCAAACTATAACGGCGGTTGGCTGCATCAGTGCATGTGGCACATATGTTCCACCCATGTTGATATTTCCGAGGAAGAATTACACTGAAGCACTCATGAATGGATGTCCTCCGGGATCTACAGGGAAGGCCTCTGAATCGGGTTGGATCAACAGTGAGCTATTTGTCGATTGGTTGAAACATTTCATTTCGTTTGTTGGTGCTACTCCAGAGAATAAAGTCCTCCTCATCCTCGACAACCATACTTCTCATGCTACACTGGGTGCATGGAAAACCTGCCGCGACAATGGTGTCGTGATGGTCTCGATACCTCCACACACATCACACAAACTGCAGCCCCTTGATCGAACAGTATATGGCCCCCTAAAAAATGCGTTTGCCAGACAGAGCTCCAACTTCGTAAAAACATTCAAACGCAGGATCACTCCTTACGATGTTGCAAACATATTCAACAAGGCATACTCCAAGATTGCGACTGTAGACAAAGCAGTCTCTGGATTCCGATGCACTGGCATATGGCCAATAAACCCTGATGTCTTTGATGATGAAGAGTATGCACCGGCAGATACACTTATGCCTCCAGAACCTCTGCCCGTGAATACGGCTCCTCAGGTCACAGCTCCTTCCGGGACGAATGACGTTACTCCGGTCACAGCTCCTTCCGGGACAAATGACGTTACTCCAGTCACGACTCCTTCAGGGACAGACAAAGCTGCTCCGGTTACAACTCCTTCGGGAACAGACGAAGCTGCTGCAGTCACGACTCCTTCAGGGACAGACACAACTGCTCCAGTCACGACTCCTTCAGGGACAGACGAAACTGCTCCAGTCACGACTCCTTCAGGGACAGGCGAAACTGCTCCAGTCACGACTCCTTCAGGGACAGACGATACTGCTCCAATCATGACTCCTTCAGGGACAGACGAAGCTCCCTCAAGGATGAATCTGCATGCAAATGAAGCTGCAAACCTCAATGCTACCCCACCTGATCTCCACCAGAATGAAGAGGATACAGAATCAGATTGTTCTGTAGGCGAAGGTACAGCTGAAGTCAGCATGGATACCAGTGATGATAGTCAATCCTTTTACGAGCTCTTTCCTTTGCCTAAAGGGCAAGGGAAACCATCGAGTAGGCCAAGAAAGCGTAAGGCGGGACAATCCGAAATCATCACATCCACGCCAGTTAAAATAGTTCTCATGGCAAAACAATCAAGAAAGGACAAAGTACAACAAAAGAAACAAAATCAGGCTAAGTCAAACAAACAAAAAGGAAAGATACGCCACCAGACAAACAAACAAACTGTGAAGAAACAAAAGGCGAGCGTCAAAAAAGCTGGAAAGAAGAACATGAAACCAGCAAAAAGATGGTTCTGCATCTTCTGCAAAGAGGAGTATCTTGACCCCCCTACGGAGGAGGATTGGATTCGATGTGTCCGCTGCAACAATTGGGCCCATGAGCATTGTACAGACTACGGGTCAGGTGCAGGTTCTGGTGGATATGTTTGTGACTTATGTCGCTGATCAATCCACTCGGTACTGTTTCGGAAGAAATTTAGATCAAAATAAGTAAATCTAATTACTTTCCGGCTCTGCTGAGATGCAATGTGAACATTGATTGAGTATGTCCAGTACAGAACGATATGATTTCATAATTTCAGTTGTATTTCGAGGCAAATAACTAATTATGTGCTCACCTCTCATTCATTATTTATGAACTGCATGCATAATTAGACATATTTTTTTAATAATCAGTTTGACTGTTAGGCCTATTCGTCATTAAAGGTAGTGGATCTCATTTGCAGCCCCCCAAAAAATGATACTGAATAAATATCCTGGTAGGAAGAAGCAAACACCATTTAGAAACTCACCTGAGAAAATCAGAACTGGAAACTAACTCTAAGTTGAATTATTATCAATAAATGTGATTTTTTAATCAGTATGAGTTATACTTTAATTGTCTCCCATTGCGCGTGTGTTAAAATCAGTAAAAAACTACTTCAGATTTTTATATCGCATTTAAATGTTTTACAACCTACAACTTTGAAAATTCATACATTTTATCAGAATAGTACTTTCTTCATTCATGCCAAATTTCAAGATGTTTAGAGCTGGCTTGCAAATGAGATCCACTACCTTTAACAAGCCTTAAAATTTATGCTTTTAAAATAATTGTTGTCATTTTCAAACTTATCATTTATCCTATCCACAAATTCGAGGTAGGAGGGGGTGGGTGGTTACATCCCCAAATTAGGGGTATGAAGTTGAATTTGTTATTGTGTTGGGTTGTTTAAAGTTGTATTTTACCTTTCCGATACTATTCGTAATGTAGTTCAGCAATTTTATATCAGTTGCTTACACTTGAAATATGAATAAGAGTAAAATAGTGTAGAAAAGTGTGGAATTTTACAACTACGGCCGAATAGTTCATAATGTTTAAAACAAGCGAAATATTTGCATATAGTGTTCCCGACCCATTTTCAGAATTTCTATCATCTTGAAATGACTGTAGCCTGTAGGTGTACTGAAATTAAAAAATTTTAGGAGTCGTCTCATAATTAAGTGTACAAAATAATGTAGTTTGAATTTAAAATGATTTTGAGATGAAAAAAAAAATGCCCGTCTTGACCATTACACAAACTAAAAGAATGAGTCAGAGACTTGGAGATGGAGGAGTGGGGGGGGGGGGGGGGGCAGTGGCGTAGAAAGAGGAGGGGGGAGGCGTGTCCCTTTTTCTCCCACCCCATTATTGATCATTACGTCGGAAAAAATAATTTAAGACCTGCAGCCGTGTTACGTTCTACTTAGTCGGTAATTTTGCCAGTTCATAAATAATATGCCACCCCCTCCCCTATGGAATTCCTAGCTACGCCACTGTGGTTGGGTTTCTTAGATATAAGTTACACACATTAGAATAGTACTTGTATTTTACCATTTTTGAGTTCAGATGTGGATTAAATGCAGTTATCAACAGCTAAAAACAATACAAGGGTAAGCGTCCGTTATTCCCCTTTGTGTCCGCTATTCCCCTCATAGCTGTCCGTTATTCCCCAAAGAGGATGGGGTAATAGCGGACAATGGCAATTTCTTTCAACAAAGGTAACTCAAAATTAAATGAGCAGTTTCATCGGTTGTACATGTCACACCATGCGTATACCTAATATGTATATCCCACAAAAGAATAAAGAGTGAGGGCCCTTTTGTTGGCTCAGAATGGGAATTTTAAAAATTTGTCCGTTATTGCCCCGCTCTCCCCTACATGTATATATTCAAATACACACACAAGCAGGTGTGCACGAAAATGCAGTGATTGGATAATAAAGGTAGCATTGAGCAATTAGTGGTTGATCTAGGACTAGGACTCAATCACCCAATTTGGAGATTAGCCCAGGCATCCCATCTTTTGTCGGTCAGTTGATTGTTCCCTCTTGCAGATGACCATTTGAGAATGAATGGTCAGTACAGAGAGAATGCTAACCACTGAACTCTACCAGATTGAAGCTCAGCATCTGTTTGGGTGGAGGGGGGGGGGATGGGAGAAGTATCTGCCCAAAAGTTGACCGCAGTTGATGTATCTGGACAACTTTTGAAATTGATGGGAGCAGGAGATAGTTAGATGAAAAGAGATATAAAATGGGTAGGCATACATAAGAGGTTTTATATGGATAGACTGATAGAAAGATGGATGGATAGGCAGATGAATGGACAGAGAGATTCAGATTACTTGGTGGCTAAATGGATGGATGGATGGACAAATATAAAGACAAAGATATGGATGGATAGACAGACATATTTTTACTCGCATAGATAGGAATATAGGATAATAGCTTAAAAGCATGGTAAATAGATGAATACTCACAACAGTATTAAGTTTATATAGGCTGACAGATGTAACAGATAGATACACAGAAACGTAGAATAAACGGGACAGCAACATAGCCTAAAAACGTCTTGGATGTATGGACAGAAACACTGATAAATGGGCAGAGAAAAGGATTGCTCCATTTGATAGACAGATGGATATATTATTTTAAAAAGAAATGACCAGATAGAAATATGTAATATTATGAAAATACTACAAAGTAGATGATACGTTATTTACCACAGCTACTCTTGTCATGTGAGTACCATAGGATCATTATGCAGGATTACTCACGATGATCCCATGAAATGGTATTGAAGGAAACAGCAGATGGTTAATGGTTAACTCATGAAATGTGAATGGTGTGGTGGGACTTCGGCAGAATATTCTCCCTCCAACCCCCATAGCTATCTTTTCTTTTTAAACAGCATGTGATTTTTCATCAAGGCTCCTCGGGGAACTTTGAATGCTAGTGTGAAAGCACCCATTGTTTGGAAGAGCAGCCGAGCATCCCAGAAAGCGGCATGTGACAATCGGCATCTGAAGTAGGCGGTCAGTTATGTTTGCGATGGGCATTGGTCACTCTGTAAACAGAGTAAATGTGCTTCTTCGCATTGAGCCGTGACTCTTTAATCCCTGCCAATTAACCACAGCAACCTTAATTACCACCACAGCCCTGATTTGAGGATCGGTCCACGACTTGCTCTTCAGTTTGCTTATCAAATATGGTGGCAGGCCTCACAGACTACAAGTGTGAAAAGCATTTCTGGTAAAACAAATGATTTGATGAAAGTCGTGTCTTGACACAAGGTAATGGAATGCTAGACACACGAGGAACATGGTCCACTCAGAGCTCAACAAATAGAGATGTTCCACAGAAACACAAACCACAGAAAGTCTTTCGAGAGAATCCCTTCTGCCCATCAATATGCATAAGACCTTTCTCCAATTTATATATCTTCTTGTTTACAAATCATCCTCATCAACTGTGAGGGAAAAGTCAAGTGCTGAAATCATCAAAAAGTAATTCAAATACCTGGAATGTCACATTAGACATTATCAAAACAGTCTAAACAGAATTGTGAATCTTTCTGGTTGTGCGATTTCATCACTACTTCATGAGAATGGTACATGTACTTCTCTTTGAGTGAGTCTGCCATAATAGTCAGGTATTCACCCAAATCAAAACATCCAAATTCAAAGCCAAATTTTATTTACCTTGTAAGTTTTTACTGAATACAAAGTCACCTATAAAACGACCACCCATGAGAGAATGTCTTCTTCAAATAAAACGACCAATGAGGACAGCTTAAATGTACAAGACATCATAATAGTGTGTATTACATTGCAGAACATAAAATAACAAATTCTGTTACTTCCCATGATGATGCCATTGACATTCATATTGAAAAAAAAGAATAGAGTGGAAGTTGGTAAACTTTCTTGAATGTAAACATGCCAAATGTGGCAACTTCAATCCTAAGAGATGCCTTCGTAGAGTCCCCCCCCCCCTTCATATCACTACAGCAAAACTGTCAAGACATGAAAGGGCAATGCTGCTATGTCCCATCCCTCCTCCACCAACCATCTGGCTCTCCCATCCCTCGACCTCCCCTCATCATCTGAGTCATGAACACTGATGTGCATCCTGGTCCCTAATGGACTCCCTGTCTCTCATCCACATACGACCCCTAGCTCTACCTTTCCCAATCTCTTTAATCCATCCACATTCTGCCTGACACTTTGAAGAACTGGTCTCAGATTGTGTTCTGTCAGATATGAATTGGAATCTGCTGCATCTCCGTGCTGCCGCGCCCTCCCAGATTGGGGCGAGGGAGACAGGGGAGCCAGGGGAGCAAGGAAGGATGGTACTGGAATACCTTACTTGAGTTTAGGCTGGATAATTCTGGCTTTTTTATTTCCTTGTGTCACTCCAATATAAACAGTAATGACCTTTTTTGTTCTGCTATCTTGCAGGGGCCACTCTCATGTGACATATTGGAGTGACTTTTTCCCCCTCAAGTCTCTGAGATTCCCTAACCACACGGCAGGGGTGCACCTACGTGACAGGTTACAGTCAGCACTTTTACCGCACTGAAATAAAATGATTTAATAATGGCACCTCTCCCTTAAAAAAAAAAAAAACCTTCCCCAAATCCTTTTTTAGTCCCCTTCTTGTCTACAGGATTGTTCACCTAATCACTCCTTCCTTCACAAAACTATTCACGAGTGTGTTTTTCTTTCCCTTGCAAGTTTGCTCTGATATGATCACAATTAACCCACTGAAGGCTAGTACCAAGTATACTCAGGCAGGTATCTATGGAAAATGCATGTTATAGCAAAATCAGCTTGTCTTCGATGAGTTAAGGCCCACTGTCATACTGAGAACAAGCATACAAATTATGTTGCATAAGTCGCAACTTTTGAGCTTTTTTTTTAAATCCATACTGCAACAGAAAAGATAGATTGAGAAGTAAGAATTATGATTTTTGCTACTGAGTACTGTAAAATTACATGACAAATAAAACAATATTATGTGGCTAGTGTTCTCAACACAAAACTATAAAGCAAACTTCACACAAAGTTAGAAGAAATCACACCTTGGTTTGCCAGTTTTCCAGGGATGTTTTCATGTGGACTTTTGGCACAGTTGCCTTCCAACCTTCAGAGAAATGGAACATGATTCTTTCTTTTTTTAACATTGTGATTATTCACTGTCAGGTGTTAATGACCCTATACTTTACAAACTGTCTTTGGGGATAAAGTCAAGACTTTCATAATTAACCCCTGCAAGAGCCAGATAAAATGATATGATAAACATTCCCACCCTCTTTGTTGAATCTGGAGATAGAGAGAAAGAAAAAGAAATGTTGTGAGAACAACACATAACTCATCCACACCTCTCTGTCGTATCAATCTTTTTCTCTGTCGAAGTGAATGTTTCATCCGCCTACTAGAGAGAAAACAGATTGCTGGGAGGGACACCTACTCCCCCCCCCCCCCCAAAAAAAAAAACAACTTAAAGATCAACATGTTGTATGCACTCTTAATGATAACATGATCCCCCAGATGATGGGGTGTGTTTTGGGAGGTGGGAAGCTAGGGTCTCAAGTGGAACACTTCCCTTCCATAGAAGAGAGACACTTGTCATTCATTGTTGAGGGGGCCCATGAAGGTGTGGCAGTGACGGAGGAAGCAATCAGTTTACCAACACCTGTCTCACCCCCCCCCCCCACCCCCGTCCTCCTCCTCCTTCCTCCCTCCTTCCCTCCCTCCATTCCCATCTTTATTCTGTTGATGACACCCTAAAGCAGAACGCCTGCACATCTTGAAAGCAATTAGTGAAACAGCTTCTCACTTCACATCCATTTGTCCTCCACCTCAACTACTCACCATCTCTAGCAACTCCAAACTCCAAATTTTATTGTCCAAGACTGGAAATTCATTTTGCCCAATTGATCGTGGGCCCGGCAGCCACTGAGCAGCGCCAGATCGACGTTACTCTAACCTTTTCAACTGTTGAACGGCAAACACGGTAGCAGCAACTCCCATCTTTTAACGGGTTTGAACCCACGACCCTCCCGATTGTGAGGGCAGCCGCTCTACTCACTGAGCCAACACATCGGTACACACAACTCGTGTCGTACTGAACATGGCACCTTGTCAAGCAAAATTCACACTGGACTCTAAGTATATGCCACGTATTTCGAAAGTCAACTGATATTCCCAAAATAGAGAACAGGAAAAAACATTAACCCATATTATAAAACTGTAACGTACATTGTCTCCACAGCGGCGGGAATTACTAACTGTGCTTTTTTGGACCTGGACGTTGAGGTGTATAAACTAAATGCTCTCCACTGAGCTTAGAAACATGTTTAAACATTCACAGAGTATAATAAAAGCAAGAAACTAGTAATTCAACACAGATGCATTTTCATCTAATTGAACATCATTAAACCTTTCACAAAGAAGAAAGAAAAAATAAAGGTGTTATATGAGTCACGACTAATGACCTTCTGTAGCTGGCACTAAGGAGGCTTTTTGGTTTTTGCGCTTTCGAAATTGCAGTGAATTGCTTCTCGCTGCATCATACTGTTGCATAACAAGAATTTCCCATAAAGCCCTTTGCACACACCAGCAGTAGCATGGTTTCATGGAAGGGAAAGCAGAATGTTTGACTACAAACAACATCTTGTGACGGCTGCACAGTTTAACATGAATGCTCTGGTGAGAGGCAAAAGGACTTAGCTCTCTCTACAGCATTGTCGGCTCTTTTGCTCTCAACTGACCGTGGTGGTGGGGGATGGGGGTGGGGGAGGGGGGGGGGGGGGGCAAGGTGCTGTATGAAGTTGTCTTTCTTTGTGTTTCTTTTTGGTGCCTAGCCTGCATGTTGTTTTCCTTACTCTGCCTTGTCTACTGTATACGCTGAATATTTCGTGAGGGTTTTTTTTTTCACGAATTTCACAAGTCAGGAGCTATTCGCGAATCTAAAAACACACGAAAATATAAACTCATACCCCAACGTGAATGTGATGTGTTTCAGTACAGCACTCCAAAATCGCAAATTTGACCACTTGCAAAAATTGTTGGGAAGGCCCGATTCGCGAATGAATTTGACTTGCGAAATATATGACGTACACAACACATGCCTTGATGAGCCTCTCAACATACCTACTCTTTTCTCAAGACAGGTCTTGAAATTCTCCATTGTTCTATGTGGTGCAGAATATGCATGTATAGTCAGTCCTACCATTACCATAACTTCTGGTGAACTTTTACATTATTTTCTGTACCTGGCACTTTAACACAACCGAGCAGTAAGTGCACTATGATAATGACTTCTATAAAGGTAGTGCTTTGTCTATCTAAGCTCCATGGCACATAAACATCGACGACAGCTTTTGTTAGCAATAACAACAAGCCTCTGATTCTATGTGAAACTGTAAGGAGCGTGCATCGGCCTTAATTCACGTGGATGTTCTCTGTTAATGTACAAGAGCCCAGGAGAGTCTGACACACTGGAATGACGGAGATTCCCACGGCGCATTCGCTAAATGGCTCGATGCTATTTACCCCTTCCCCTCATCTTCTCCCTCCCACAAGAGGAGCACCGGCAGATCGGCTGCCGTGGGTGAGGTCGATCATTAAGGCACTAATGGATGTGCTGTTTATCTTGTATAATTACTGACGCCTCTGTGTTTGTGTGGGACTACATGTAGCATGAGGTGACTGACAGCATCGTTAATAGTGAATGGATATTTGAAGATTCAGGGATAACTTTACAGCATGACCACAACGCGTAGTCACTCTAGGGACATCATGAAATAAAGGTTTTTGTTCTGGACTGCATGGTTTTGTTTCTTGATTAAGGTGGATAGCATTTCTAAAGAAGACTGTGCCGTATGTATATCTGCTATGCATGTATTCTGTTTTTGTTACAATTGTTATCAAAGTAAATCCCAATGGGGCAAATTTGATGCTTGAATTTGTTCATGAGTAGAGCTTGTCATCATCATTAAAAGGAAAGAAGTTCCCATCTAGTATTTGGTGACTTTTCAGACATGCATTATGCATGACATCATAATTTCTGACTGAAATGATACATGTATGCACTCAGATGATCTAAAAACATTCAAGTCGCCTGAAGGAAGTGATATGACTCCACAGCCAGGAGTGTATAGAGAGCAAAAGGTGAAAAAGGGACTCGGGCAAAATGTTTCTTCAAATATTGGCTCCGGAAAGGTATCTGCCTTCCGTGCCTTCTGATCATAACTGGTGCAAACACGGGTAGAGGATTTCGGGGTTTGGGAATGCTAGCCGCGACACCTGCACCCAGTTTATACAAACATGACACCCTTAACCAAAGGTTAAGAACTCTTGCCTACGGAGCCGAGAGCTTCGGTTTCCACGGATACCGAATCTGCATCCTCCCCCTATGCCAGAGAACCCAATACCGGTCGTTGCCATTGTGCACAGTCCGGTTTACGGGGCGAGAGTGCATCTGCGCCGTTTGGGGAGTGAAATTCCTCACCAATTTGTGCCTCGAAGGGAGAAAGATGTGATCATGTGATTATGGAGATGATCGCATTGACGACCGACGATGCGTCGGAGCACGGTGCTCCTGCATATCCTTGCACCTCGATGGAACTATTTGAAGACTGAGCCGCATGAGCACCATGCCCCCGCTGATGGCCATGGTGTCAGCAATTATTTGGATCAATTTGAGTCTTTGTTTGGATGCATCACTTCATTAGGGGCAAAAAGGATACAGCCTACAATCCTCCCTTACTCCAGTCTGGAAAGCTACACTTTCTAACTTTTCAAACTTGGTCGCCCCTGAAATGAAATAGAGTACACACCTTCCTCAGTCTACATGGCATCCATTTACTTGCAGGGACTGTTAGTGTTCCACAGGTAGAGAGAACAAATGCTGTCCGGCACTTACGGCATGCTCCATTACTGTTAAAAAGAAGACTTTGAAAAGAATCATTGCTGGACAAGTTTATTGAAAACCAATAGGTTGCACAGGGAAACTTTTTTCTTTTTTTAATATTCACTAAGTCTTAAGATTGACAAAGGATCATCAAGTACATTAATGCTTTTTCTTCCAAGAATTTCACTGATTTTTCATGGCAATATAAGTTCTGCTTATCTTTCTGTGTGTCTGTCTGCCTGTCTGTTTCTCTCTTTCTTTCTTGACATGTTTTATTGTCAAAACCTTTCAATCAATTATGCAAATTATAAATGCAAATTCTCCACTAACAAGCAACCTGCATGTGTATGAATAATTCAATCACTTTCTCGGAGAAATGAAAATGCCAAGTGACCGGCGAGTGACCCTGCAATTCTCTGAATCAGAACTGATTCTGGAGAAGGATAAGACGCCAAACCTCCAATGGACTCAACCAAGGTTGGGATATATGCGGGATGTGCGGGATATGCGGGAGCAAGACGCAGACTTCCCACCACAAGACGAAATCTTCCAGTTCAACGGGCTCATATTTTGCCCCACACTGGCAGTTTTGTCGATGATGCATCCAAATTTGTTTGCCC
This sequence comes from Diadema antillarum, assembly GCF_040938485.1. Classification (NCBI taxonomy): domain Eukaryota; kingdom Metazoa; phylum Echinodermata; class Echinoidea; order Diadematoida; family Diadematidae; genus Diadema; species Diadema antillarum. The sequence goes on from NW_027271201.1 coordinate 553,768, forward strand.
CAAAAAGACTTGTTGAAGAATGACTGTATCTGCCAAGTCATGAAATATTCAAGGTTGGTAAGAAGCGAATTTTATGCTAAGACAGGCATAAAATCAACGACTTCCAGTTACCGTGGCAATTGCCATCTGCTAACCATCATTGGTGCCGACTGTAAAAGTGTAAGCTCACTGCATATGCCACATCGGCATTACCACATCAGCATCTTTACTGCAGAGGACACGAGCGAGGTTTCTACACTTCCATGCTCCTCCACTACTTTTAAGATGACTTGGAAAAGTGTTATGCAGCCTACAAGACATGACACATTTCACACCCCATTAAAATTTGAGAGCAAGAGAGTATAATCAGACTTAAACGCTGGATAAGCATGACTGAAATGTACTTTTTTTTTTTAAAGAGATACAATGGAAAAGGATTTGAAAATGCACAGCTGTCTTACAGCCTTACAGCCTTACAGAATTTTACAGGCTAAAGATTCTACCAATATTCTAAACAGGCAATTGTGAATATTTTCAAAGCGTCAATGTCATGTTCATGCAAACTTTCATGAGTCTAGTAGTAAAGTCTTTAGAGCAAAGCTACAATGTCCACCAAATTCCACGTAATTTAACATCTCACTAGACATACACTAACAGTATAAGAAAGTGCATTTGAAGAGCAATTTGACCTGATGGATTATATATATATATATATATATATATATCCTCTTTGCTATTTTGAGTAGAATGAGCTAGTTTACGCATAGTTTATCCACTGACTACTGTAAAAGTGGATATTTTTGTGTGACTAATTTTTTGCACTTGGCCTGATAAGAGTTTTGCGTGTTTTTAATTCCGCGGAATCAAGACATCAACTACTGGAATATACGGCAAGCAAAAATATTCATGTGCTTTTATTTTTGCGCTAGTTTCTGGTAGCCTGAAATGTGCAAAATTTTCAACACCGCGAAAATTTCCACTTTTATAGCAAGTAATTTGATTTGATTCATTTATTTACATGTACATTGACAGTATCATCCTGCAAAAGTCATACACACATGTAGTAAGAAAAATTCCCTCATCTTCACAGAGCATTTTAGGGCACATTCCAAGGCTTCCAAAAGAAGATGATTCATCTTAAAGAGCTCATACATTGTCATTAGTTTTTCTTTTTGGTTTTTGAAAAAGAAGAAAACAAAATGAAACAAAAAGTCTTGAGCCAAGTCTACTCGGCATCCTTATCTTTGCAAAGCATTTAAGGGCAGATGATGACAGAGACCCCAAAAGAAGAAATGTTGTCCCCTATGTCTGTCAGTGTTGCCAACACTATACACTTTTCATCCCGCTGCCGTAGAAACGAACGACGGGAAGTCCAGCCCACTGTTTGCTGCACTCGAGGTGGGTCAATAGGGTCTCAAGGACGAAACCAGAGCCCAGCGACACCAGCAAACAGATCCCAGAGAGGTGGTGTCTGCCGGAGATTGGCGGGTAACACATCTCACGGCTAGTTGGGATCTCAAGAGTCCATGCGCAACCTTTGTCTCCAACCAAATCTCCTTAACCCCTTCGGTCTCGGGGGATTCAAAAGCACACCATCTCTTCGAGACATAATGACGGTGATGATGGTGATGATGGTGATGATGGTGATGATGGTGATGATGGTGATGATGGTGATGATGGTGATGATGGTGATGAAGATGATGATGATGATGAAGATGATAATGATGATGATGATGATGATGATGATGGTGATGATGATGATGGTGATGATGATGATGATGATGAAAATGATGATGATGATGAGGAGGAGAAGGAGGAAAATGATGATACTGGTAAATGAATAGATGGCAAAAAAGAGAAAGAAGATGAAGAAGTAAAAAATGAAAAAAAAGAAGAAAAAGATTGGACATGCAATGGACAACTAAAACAGGAATTTAACAAAATGAAAACAGTCTTGGGAAACATGAGAACAAAGAGGAACAAGATGAGGAGAATAAAAAGGAAAATTTAAAAAGATGCAGGCACAAATGTTGGAGTACAGGTACGGGAGGAGGACGACAAGAGATAAAGATGTGTCAAGTAAAGAGTTGCATCCTGTTTCGTCATTAAAGTGTAATTGAGATCATGCTTCAGGGTTTCTATAAGTCACCCATTATATGATATCAATGTGCCATAAAACTACAGGAAGCTCGTCAAATTATGGCGCAAGAGCAATTCATGTCTATCTACCAATAATACAATACATAAAACGAAAACACATACACACAAACATACATGTACACAAACAGCCTGCCAGCAGTCAACTTTGGCCCTGGACATAATCAATTTTATAGACATCACATATACCGCAGCAGTCATTGTTTTCGTTCAAGCATTTAACACCACCCACTTAAACATGGATCAATACACCAATACACGTAGCCACTCCCCCCCCCCCCCCCCACATCACTCTACCTGAACAGCCAAGGCCATATGTGATCCATTACACACACAGTCCCCAGTGTATACATACTTGGTAAACATATTGGAATGGCATATGTGAAATAACACACACTTGACATTTTGTACACACACCCAGCAGACCTTGCCTGAATACATTTACAATGACTGAAATGTGTGTAGGTACCTATAGTCACTATGTTCATATCATCAGGAGATATACTGTGTATGTCATATATTCCAGAAAAAACAACATAATATTTAATGAATTAGGCCACAGTATATTAAGGCATGACAGACAGACCTATCATACTAAAGACACAAAGACCCCCCCCCCCCTTAAAAAAAAAATTAATAGACAGATAAACAAATAAACAGATAAGTAAACAAACAAATAAAATAAATAATCCTCATCCCTTGATATTAACTGATTACCCATACAAGCAACAAAAACGCATGACAGCTACTCTCTTCCTTCCAATTTACCATCTCTCCCTACGAGGAAACTTCCATCCCCACTGGAGTGGATTCTGGTGCAAAAGAGCAGAATCAAATAACCAAGAACAATATGTACATTTCATCACAATCAGACAAAAATATTACAGAATTCCAATTTTCAATGTGTTGGCAAAGCAATAATCCAGGTTAACATCACTCATATATGCAGATTAGTAAATATTGAATAATGAAGTGGATTTTCTTCAAGTCACTGAACTGTAAGCACAACAGACGAGTAAGAAAGTGTGCACAACAGCCTGGAAAGAAGACTACCTAATGTCTTTCTGTCCACACATACACACACACACTCTCCCTCATTTCCCCTGCTCCACTGTATCCAGTGACTCTTGGAGTCTCGATCACATCCTTCTCTGAAAACTGCCCACTTTACTCCTCACCATCTTCATCCTCCTCCCCCTCCTCCTCCTCCCTCCCCCATAAAGCCTCACGATAACACGCAGACTTAGTAACTCAGTTTACCCCGTGTCAAGTGATGCTGGCATGGACTGCATTTTAAAAAATATATATAATAGTTTGGTGTCCACACATCTGCATACTCCTCATCTTCCAGGTCAGTGGTTTATTCTCAGAAAGCATCCTCCTCTACTCTAATTGTACTTTGGTGGAGGATGAAACGCCTGATGGAACAGCTCTACAAGATGGCACCACTGAAATTTTGTCATGTATCTAAAAGAAAAGGGCGCATCTTATAGTTAGAGTTTTTCATCAGGGAGCATCTTCATTTGTCTTCCAGTCTTCCCACTTTCTTCCCATGTGCTGACAAGCAATTGGCAAGTCTGCTCGTCTGATGCAGTCACGGCTCATTAGCGCACTGTGCCAGTTTTGAGCAGCCATTGGCATAGGAACCCCCTGCACTGCCCCACTACCCTATTCCCACCCCCCCCCCCCCCCAAATTGTGGGTCCAGCTTGGTGACACCTCCGTGTGACAAGTTGGCAGGATGCTGTTACCTACCCTCAACGGTAGATAACCCAGTCCCCTTTACAATGTAGATTTCTGACCCCCTACCAACTCCCTGCTGAAATCTGGTGACAGCTGATTTGCCCAGGGAGCCCTGCCTACCTCTTGGCAGAAGTCCTTCCACAAGCAAAGTAGTTAAAAAACATAAGATTTCACTGAATAAAAACTCTCTTCCACATTAGCAAAGTTATTGTCATACCATGTACATGGATATCTATGGCTGTTTACACTGTCAGGGGCAAATTGTGACAATGGAAAAATTGTTGTGGTGTGACGAAAGTCGCTATGCCACTGTGACAAAAGCTGCCGACAATATATTGCTCAGGAATCTTTCAGACTAGACAGTGATTTTTCAAATGTCATACAAAGTCTTCTGGGGCAATATAATGTTTAGTGAGAGCACTAACCCCCAAATTTTTATATATTTGTCATGTGATTTCCAATCAATGTTTTGATTTTTCCCCACATCCATACACAAAATGTGCAGCAAGCTGTCTGAACAATTACAATATCAAATATGGAGTAGCATGCAATTCACAAAAAAAAACAACATTCATTTTGGTGTGTGTGTGTGTGTGTGTGTGTGTGTGTATGTGTGTGTGAGTGTGTGAACAGGCCCAACGCATATTTCAAGTTTGGTTCACAGGCTCAGCAGTTCTGTCTGTGGCTCCAAAATAAATAACCACCAACAGATCTAACCTTGATACCAAATTGATGTTTCCCTCTTAATTCTCCAGTTACGAAGCAGTTATTCAATCTGCTTGCTCAGCCAACACGTAACCTGGATTTCTACGCTTTACACACATGAGTCTCACTCTTGTACTGACTCTAACGGGGAAAAAAATATAATCCGAAGAAAAAAAAAATCAGAAGAAATCAATTTATCACTGCAGCAGTGACTTCCTACGGTTTCATCTCACTCTGTAATAAATTCAAAGATAATTTCAAACATCAATTTTGGGTGCCTGCTTGACTTGAATTCACCTTTGTACCTTTCGTAGTTCCTTGACTGTAATTCGTGCATGATGAATGGACTTGGGTCAAACTATGTAAACAGGCACAATAAGAGTGGCTCTACGGGGGCCAAAATGAAAACGGAATCTCTCTACAGTGTTATATTAATTGCAGTCTGACTTTAATGAAGACTGATGGACGATTACTCTCTTTTTTTTTCAACAAGGAAGCATTTTTTTTTTCAGTCAAGTTGGGGCAAGCAATCATTCATTCAATCAATCAACCAATCAATCAATCAATCAAAACCAGTTTTTGTTTGGCACATAATACTTTTAACAGATCTCCACATGTTGCAAGGGAGAACGAAACCCAAAATATACATGGATTGAGTGAATGCAGCAATATCATTACAACATATCCGTGAAAATTAAGGAAATCTGACAATCTGTCTAAGAGTTACTGGTTTCAGTACTGACATTGCTGGATGAGAAGGCTACAACATTTCATGACATCATGTATGGAAATGATATAAGGAAAATATAAAGAGAATTCAACATAACTATTAGTTTTATTTTTCTAGCAAAAAGAACAGAAAAAAAACTTGACTTACCTCTTTCAGAAAACAGGGGGAATTACACCACCCATAACATCTGTCATTATCACAAAGAAGGAATGTGTACTTTTCTTTTGAAAGAAATGAAATTTTCTGGAATTCTTTCGACATTTTCTTCACATCATTGTCCATGCATGACATGACAACCTCACAAACTGCTCTGTTTGCAGAACTATTGTAGATCCACATGCTGCAAAGTCGGTGGATGTAGACAAAAGTAAAATGATGATAATTATCTTTTATTGGCTTGTTCACCTCGATCAGCTTGCTCCTGCTGCACTATAGATATAATACTTAATTTTTTTGCCACTTTGTTTAATGAAACTGGCATTTTGTTCTGTTGTTGATGTTGAGTGCTGTGTTTTTCTTTTTTCCCCAACAGGTCTTTGTGACCTCCAGTCAAATTCGACGAAACTCCTTTCAATTAATTACTGCCCGGCCCCTTGTCAAAGAGCAAGGTTGCAGCATTCAGCTGCATGCAAATGCAGACTTCAACCGATTGTCATTCTGTACATTGCCAATTTAATGCTAATGACACTGTCATAAAACAGAGGCCAAAAAAGAATGAGTAGATATATAACAAGGAGGTAGAAAGGAAATTACTGTGTGTTGCATATGTTGATGCCATAATTATCCACAAACAATACACTAGTTCAGTGGGAAAATACAATCGTAACATGTAGAAAACACCATTTCCATAGACCTAAAGTCACAATTTTTCTTCTGTATTTTCAGCCAAACATGCTTTGTACTTGTTTTGGGTTGTTCAACATTTGTAAACATGACTTCAAAGTTTTTTTCACAGTCTATTTTGTGCATGTGATTCAATTGATTCAATTTCCACAGGTCAACATAGTTCCAAATGATTGAATAGGAATTTTCTAGTAAACCATTGTTTGAATACATGTCTTGAGATGAAATGTAATTTGGTTTTTCAGGTCTCAGGTATGCGAGATCTGTCCCAAGTTTTTTTGCTGAGGGCAAATCGATGTGGGCACCTGATCAATGTGGGAGCCCTGTGGCATAGTGGATAAGACTCCCGACACTATCGGAGGACCCGAGTTCGATTCCCACCCAGTGCTTACGTCGTTGGACAAGACGTTTTTACCTACCATGTCCCTCTTGACCCAGGTGTATAAATGGGTACCAGACCACGCTAGGGTAATAATAATAGCAGGGCCCTCTGGTAGAACAGTGGCAACACTGAAGAGGTTACCCTGGGTAAATAAGACCTTATATTATATTAAAAGGGATATGGACTTAGTCATGCACATAAATTTATACATCATACAAGCACACATGATTGATACACACACACACACACACACACACACACACACACACACACACACACACATATAGAAAGTGATTAAGGAGTAGTTTATAGAATAGAGGTGCTATCTCCCACCTCCTTCCCCACCCCCCCCCACCACCCCACGACCTACTCATCCGCTCTCCAAGCCCAATCTTAACATAAGCACACGGCCTCCTCCTCTTCAGCGTGTGTAATTGCAGCATTCAGCCGGGGACAGCGACAACAGATTACTGCACAATCAACAGCTTTCCTTTGCTAGCAATCACAAGAGAAGTAAAAATTTGCTTTTGAGCACCTGCATTCTGCCAGGCTGACCCTCTTTTCTCTCTCCCCCCCCCCCCTCCTCTCTTCTCTTTTCTTTTACTGAGAGCAAGAGCCAGCAAAATAGAGACAGAATTAGGGGAGAAGTCACGTTGAGCAAATTTGCCACACAACGACCTTAATCTCCTCTTCAGTACAACACATCACCAAAATGTAGGCGAGATCAAGTGATGTTTCTTCGTCTTGCATAGAACAGAACAAAAACTTCCTGACCAAACAAAAAAGGACAAAAATATGATGAAATGTTACCATCTCGTACAAACCTGAGATTAGGAAGAACTATTGAGCACTTTCTTCCAGAGTGTATTTACCTTCGCAATCAATCTTTAGAAAAGATAATTTGGAGCCAGCTGAGTGTGTGTTTGAATAACACACTTCTTTTGTACTAAATCTTCATTAGTAGTAGGCCCAGGTGTGATTGACCAATCAACTCAGATTTTTTTTTTCCAAAATTATATTTGAGGTTGATAATGAGTATTCATATTCTGTTACAAAGTACAGTTACCTCCTAAATATTTTTTTTTAAATGCCTAAAAATAAATCACCTTGAAGGAAAAACAGATAATAATCGTTTATGACCAGTTCTTGTAAACGCCTCGACTGATTCTTCAAGCTATCATCAATAGCTTATTGACAAGTTATTTCAAATTGAATCAGATCTAGCATTACCTTGAAGTGTTTACCATATCACATCGTATGAATGACGCAGTATTGGTTTCCCTATTTTTGTCCCCCTCCATTTGAATCTTGTACAAAAGACTGCTCTCTATAATCATTTCTACAGATTTTATCATGCTAGCAATCAGATATCATTCATGAGCTTAGCATGTCTCCAGAAAAGATATATGGCAAATTCCAGAATATAATTTGTGGTATATCTGGCCAGTTTGAGCAGTGTGGCATTGACAGTTGAACTTTAACTCTTTATTTGCTTAATGCACTTCGCTCAACTTGTCAAACTTTTTCATCAACATTTGGTAATCCATCGAAATGTGACTTAAAAAATGTAGTTGCACATTAACAAACCCACTCAGGTGCAGCAAGTCCAATAGGAAAGCCAAGGTGACACAATAGGGTTTACAGGGATTAGATTACCTCTATTCATTGACAATCATTTTCAAGACATCCGCACTAATCTATGAACAAAGCATTCCAGCACAGTATAGGTTAATTAATTAGACTTTTCAAGAGATCCCTCTCCTCCACCCCCCCCCCCCACGACCATCACCACTACCACCACCACCAAGAGACAGTATGACCCTTTTCTGCTACGACCTTCTTGCTCTTTGCTAACTCCACAAGTGACAAGAGGTCTCTGAGGTTGGACGCACTGTTGCCACCTTTTGCATCCGCAGCCCCTCCTTAAGAGGGAGCACCTGCCACGACGCGAAGATGCTATCGCAGGATTTGGTTTCGCAAGCACGACGCCTCTCTGTCCCAAATTCACACACAGCTGCCCTCTCTAAAGATTTTGAAATCTTACTTCAAAGCTTGTCTTAAAGGTCATAATCACACACACACACAACAGTTACTATCCCTACTTCAATAAAATGTGATCAAAAGCAGAGAATCTCTTCTTCTCTGAACCAATTTTGAAAATATTTCCTAACATCAGTTATTGTTAGGTATAACAACTACACTTTGTTGACAAGCTTGGCTACAACTGTAACAATTGCAGTAATTGCAAATTGCAGTTAATGGAAAGTGCTTCATGAAATATGACAATGATCTTTTCTTTTACCTGAAATCATCAATCATAACTTTATGTGAGAGAAAACCTCTCCAATCCCTCTCTTGATTTCAAAGCTTCTTCTGCATGATTGACGGGCTAATTGATTCGATGGAGGATGTATGTGGAAGGAGAAAAAAAAAGCTTAAGCTCAGGAAAATGAATTTTATCAACCACCCTTTCCCCGAGACCATCATCTGAAAATTCCTATGATGCACCGAGGTTACCAATAGTAGGCCAATATTTAACTCATTGATTGCCATTAAAACCAGCGACACAAGGCAGCATGCCAATGGTGTGTGGGAATAGTGGTTTGATGGGGGTTAATTGGTGGCTCACCGGGATTGTTGTGGGTGTGTCTCTGGCACCCTCCAGAGAAGGCTGCGGGGCAGGATGCTGGCGGCGGCCGCTGGTGGAGGCCTAGGGCCTGGCGCAAACTGATCATCTCTGCGCTGAGCCTCCGGAGCTGCTCCTTCAGGACTTGCACCTCACTCCCAGATTCTGTCATTAGAAAGAACAGAAAATGAATATACAATTGATTGCAGCATGCATATTGGGAGGAATTAAATATCTTTATCATAAAGCAAAAGAAAAAAATGACTGAGTCAGCATAAGAGAAGAAATTAAACTTATGAGCCTTCTTTTAGACAGCAACTTGACATCCCACAATCAGGGATGATATTGAGGTTTGTTGAAAAAATCGGAAATCAAAAATTTCAGGTGATTTTGATACATGGAAAAAGCAAAATGTGTGTAGACTTGAGAGGAAAAAAAAGATCTGAAATCAGATTTAAATCTACAGAATATCATGCCTGCACAGTATGAAAAGAAATCAAATCATGTCTATTTCTTGTTTTTTTCTTTCATCTTCATACATGCTTTGGATGATGGCCTTATAGGGCTTGTTCAAACAGTGGATGAATGATAGCTACTACTGTTTGTTCTACCATCTTTTTGATGATAATGAATGTGGATAGTGTGCAATAGCATTTGTGCTTCCTTTCATATGCTCTCACTTCCTTTTAGTTTTAAGGCATCTTGTTGTTGTGAGTGTTCAGGGTGCAATTTATACCATGATGGTTGTGTTTTCTTCCTGCCTGTGGTCTGGCACATACCATGCCATGTGAAAGTAGCGTTCTTAAGTCCCCTCCTGAGTTCAGTAAAAAAAATGGTGAATTTTTATTGATAATCATACAATGTATATGTGTGCATCAATATTCACAATATGACCTGCCATCTTAAAGCCAGTTTCATTCATGGCCTGTCTCATATTGGCACCTGTGCAATGATCTACAAAACTGAGCAGTACTGTCTTATCTAAATACATCTCCAACTCATCAAAACTGATGTAAAGTGGATGCAACAGTTTTTTCTTCACCCATCCCATAATCAACCATTTTTTTTTTCCGCTAGTTATTAAGTATCCGGGTGCTGTCCTTCCGACTTCATCCGTAATGCGGGCGTGATAAATCTTTGTTTAGCGGGCTGGCATCCGACACCTGATTTATTCCTCGGCAGACAGAACTTGACCGTGAACCAGGTGGGTGAAATCCAAGGCCTTTAAGCTACACCACTTGACATGGGGGAAGTCAATCACAAGCCGAGGATTCCGGGAGAGCGGAGTCTTTTTTTTCTCTTCACACCCCATCCCGCCATCAGACCACCGAACCCGAGCGCATAAGCTGGGAGAGCAGGTGTCGGTCATGTTTCGTGATTTTTCAAAACTCCTCCCATGTCTGCTTTGCCTGTTATGGTGAATAATGAATGCGGGTGCAGAGCGACTTCTTGACTTTTCACTGTGATGCTGCATAAAGTATGGGAGATTGTCTCCTTCTGGAAACGTTCCTATTTTTTTTTTGTGTGTGTGTGCATAATTTCATCTGGAGATAGCTATTTAACAGTCTACAAAGATACAGAGTATTTATGAAGTCTGGATCAGATTGCAGTATAGGAGCTTCAGCAACAAATAGATAGATAGATAGATAGATAGATAGATAGATAGATACATTGACTGATTGATTGATTGATAGATAGATAGATAGATAGATAGATAGATAGATAGATAGATAGATAGATACATTGACTGATTGGTTGATTGATAGATAGATAGATAGATAGATAGATAGATAGATAGATAGATTGACTGATTGATTGATTGATTGATTGATTGATTGATTGATAGATAGATAGATAGATAGATAGATAGATTCATTGATTGATCCATTCATTCATTGATTCATTGATTGAATGATTGATTGATTGATTGATTGATTGATACAATGTAGATGAATAAATGGTTTTTATCAAGTTCATGCATGGCAGCCAGAGGTTGAATTGTACATGAGTTTCACTAACATTAACATTTTAGATTGTGAGAATGTTCATTAGAGCTCTATTCCCTTATATTTCAGGGTTCTAAAATCTTGTCTGACAGTGAACAACTGCCTGTAACATTTAGAGAAGTCTACTGTAAAACACGATATATTCTTGGCATGAAAATGTCGCTAATTGGAGCCGACGGTCTTTCTCACAGCATGAAATTTTCGTGACTTGCCACTGGCATCCAATGCATATTGGGTAGGCAAGAACTTTCGCGTGCATTTTAATTTCGCGAATGTTGCCGCTCGCGAAATTTTGCGAAATTAAAATGCACGCGAACATTCCTCGTTTTACAGTATTTGGTAAACCTGTTTATTTTCTTTTTAAAATTCTTTAATATTTGGTGAGGCATGAATCCATAACCTGCCTGCAGTTTGACTGATGGAGCCAATGAGGGAGGGCTGTAGTAAGGGGGAGGGACACTGGTTAGGAGGAGGAGCGTGTGTGTAAGAGGGGAGGGATAAACGTAAAAGGGGAGGGGCATGATAAAGACAGAAATGGGTGAGAAATTAGGGGCATGGATATCAAACAAGGGGTAGGATGCAAAGGGAGGAACTTGTGGAAGAGGGAGGAACATGTGAAAGAGCGGCGGGGCAATAGTAAAAGGACGGGGCAATAGTAAAAGGACAAGGCAAAGATAAGGGGGAGGAATCAGGGGTCGCACTTAACTTTTTTGGAAGTACGATGGGTGGGTGCTTTTCGTTATTCCGAAGGTTCGCTATTCCGAAGGTTCGTTATTCCGAAGGTTCGTTAATCCGAAACACACAAATTCCCTATACCTAGAGGTTCGTTGAAATAATCTGAAAATGAAAAAGGGTTCGTTAATCCGAACATTTGTGGAGTTATTCCAAAGGTTCGTTATTCCGAAGATTTGTTAATCTGAAAATGAAATTCGGAATGACGAACCTTCGGAATGACGAATCTTTGGACTGAAGAGCCTTCGGAATAACAAACCTTCGGAATAACGAGCTGTAACCCGATGGGTAGTGTGGAGAGGGTACGGGGAAGAAGACAGGAGCATAGGTGAAAGGGCATGGGTGATAGGGAAAGGCCATGGGTGATGGGGGGGGGGGGCATGTTTGAGATGGGAGGGGCATGGGTAAGAGGACAGGAGTGTTGGTAAGAGCTAGGGTATGGGTCAAGCCAGAGACAGGAGGGTAGTTAAGATGATGGTGGTCTGGTCTGTGGTTGACTCTGGCGTCAGCCCTATTGGCCTCAATATAACGGTCAACTGTGGGGACAGTCATAAATGAAGAGGGGTAGCCAGCAAGTAATGACAGTCATGGCGCCATGCTGGCAGATGTTGATAGATAAAGCGATTGTACAGGGAAGAAAAAATACCAACAAACGAACCTTTGCAGGTCAAAGTTACTATCTTAGATACTACGATGTCCTCTTTTACAACTCACAGTTTTGTTGTTGTTGTTGTTTTGGGGTTTTTTTTGCATGCTAAGAAGCTGTGTATGATATGGAATTAGATATTTGTATCTCTATAGGAAATGTAAATTAAACTGATGGTAAAGCATGATGCACAAAAGGGTAAACTACATTGTATATCAGCAACACCAGTTATAAAAGTAATAAGCCTCTTGGTAGTATTGGCATATGTTGCACCTCAATCTCACTGCTGCAGTTAATAATTAAATTTGTTTTGTGGTCAGTTCAGTATTTCAAATTAAATAGATGTGGCTTTTGGGATTTTGTTTTTGAATGCCAAATGTACAATGTACCTAAAAGGGAATAATTCTAGAAAAGGTAGTCTTATCTAAGACTGCTTGAGATTTGGATGTGCTTTTTCACAGAAAGGTATTCACAGCTATCCCACAGCCAAGTTATAGGACTACATGTAGACTATAAACCAAACCAGATGATGAGAGTCTTTCATATTATTCGACATCTTGGAGAATCTTGTCATCTCATAATCCAGAGGATGTTGACAGAATGAGAGCATAGAAGTCTTGAAATGACAGCCATGATGTGACAATTCCAATTATTGATGCCAATAAGTTTTTGATAGGTGATCATCCAGCGCCCTCCTTGCCACAAATAACTGTGTCTCCCTCTTCACCAAGGTGGTGGAGAAGAGCTTCATCATAAGGACTGCATCCAGTAAGATGGTGTTACCATGGCAACTGAGCTGCATCCTCACACTGGCTTCCATCTGAGAGGGGGATTTTGATAGATCGTTATCATCTGTGAGATGACAGCTCGCAGGGTGCCAATTCCCATTTCCACTTCAGCGGCTTTGCGCATTCTCGCCACCGATGGCAATCGGCGTAAACCAAAGCGACTAAAGCGCTCGGAAAAAAGTTGAGAGTTGAAAGCCCATCTTCATTCTCCGACGGCTTAAGATCGCGATGATGACAGTTCGGGTTACTTCTTGGGGGCTGACAGGGGAAGATTCCATGCGATTAGATTTTAATTTGCGGAAACTCATCATGACCTGTGTTACCCATCATGCATTTCTCCCGTTCCTACTGATTAATTTCTCGTGAAGACATCCAAGCAGCTTGTGATGCCAATTGATAACAACCATGGGCTTCAAGGGACCATGTAAGATGTAGAAGGCTGTAAACTTTTAAAGACAGAGTATTAGATGCTTACTCAATCATTTATGGGGGCAAAATAACAGATTATAATGCATAACATTCTCTCTGCTGGCAACTGACCACTGACCACTGTATCTATATTCTTCAGACTTTCACTGACACTTGGGATGTCTGAGAGATATTGAAGGTGGGGAAAACAAAGCGCACTACAAATGACTCACAGATGCATTCCCATGATTAAGAAATAATATTTTGCAAATTTACAGGGCTTACTTTAATACAAACAAAAATCAAACAGCTTTCAAAATGAGATATAATATTGGCATGAAATGATAGTCCCAAGTGGCTAGTTGTACTATTAAATCATTATGAATTAAAACAAAAAGCATTTCTGTAGCACTGACATATCAAATTATGCACTGTAAAAACACCAATTTCTTCCAAATTAATGACGTAAGACCCCCGTAAGTGCCATTCAATGCATTGGAACTTAAGTGGTTGACTTTATATAAGACAAGATGGAAGCACAGTGCTTGGAATTCACTGGATAAAATTGTCACATGTGATCATGCTCTTTTGGCTTGAAATTTTAAAATATAAAATAACATTAACACTCTTGTACATGATGAAAAGGGAAAATTTGTCCTATTGCTTTTTCAAGTTGATCGACATGTGCCTAATTCCTCCCCGTTCTGTTCTCAGAGCTTGAAGATTGGCACGTCCGTCCGATCAGATCCCACCGACGCATCCCCTCCATCTTCTGATGCCTGTTAATTAATATCACGGCACTCCTGTGACCCACTTAAGACACGACAAGCATCAATCACTTTCAAGAGGGGTGGGGGGAGATGGAGAGGGTCATCCAAAGGCTTCTCCCTAGGTGCCCCCCCCCCCATGAGTTCTTGCCTACCTTTCAAACTACAAGGGAACTCTGATTCAATGGCAGGGGGATGCTTCCCAAAAGCTTTCTCACTTACAGCAGTTTACCCTCATACCAGACATACAGTTAACTACTTAAGACAACCCCCCCCCCCACAAAAAATCCCAAACAAACAAATAAAAACAAAACAAAACAAATATTTCATTAAAAGTTTATGCATATTTTCAGAAGTCCCACTGAGATATCTGGGAACTCATTTATTTGTTTCAACCTATCAAAAAGTACAGAGGAATATCACATTCATACCACATTTTAATATTTGTGTTACCTCTTACAGGAATCCTAAAGATGAATTCCTGCTTACACTCAAAGCAAGACAACGCTTAATTTTGCACTCTGATATAAAGCTAATATCAGGTATCTAGGCCACTACTGAAGTCAGTCTCTGAAATTCATGTTGAAAATTGTTCGCCTGCTGATTTATTGAAGTCCAAATTCCCTGTGACACTCTTCTGCAAGAGCATGTATATCAAAAGTGATCATCAATTATGCAAGCTACCTTTCTTTCTTATACTTTGATTAAATTTCACTGAAATAATTGAGCATTTACTCTGACAGATGATATAATGACAAATGGAGAAATAAAATCTGACCATAAACTATTGTATCTTTTACCATTGGGAGCAGTGATTCAAAAAATGTTCACTTTATCACAATTGATGTATATATGTGTAGGTCAGTTGTATCACAAAACATCCAACCATATACAATTTTGCAATAAAGCCTAAAATATAAGGAGATATCGCTATTTTTCTTACTAAACAATATCTGCACATGGTTTAGTCTACAACGTTGTAGAAACAAAATTGTTATAACTATTGTCCACATTCTATATATTTAACAATACTTAACATTGATTATAATGATTAAAAATTTTACATTGCTTGTTTCTATCCCAAACTAACATTTTAGAACTATTTTGAAGTACTAAAGCTGGGTTTTTGTTTTATCTGCAAATGGTAAATAATACCATTAAAGGCACAACCCAAGTAAGATGACGAGGAAGTGGACATGCATGCACAGATGCCTAACACAAACACATGGTGAGCTCAATTCAATAAAATAATGCATTGCGAGTGATATGTGCAGAACACTTTTGGTGTTTTATCCATTTACTAATTCTACAAAAGGCTGTAATCTGGCAGTGGTGTGTGAGACTGAAGCTTGCACCCAGCACTGTAAAATTACAATTACCCTTGGTCAATAGCACAGCATCTCAATGTAATGCAGATGGGGTGCTACTTAACATATCATATCATTATATCTTAATAAGGGCAAATTGGTAACCAAGAAGTCCAATATAAACAAGGCTACAGGGTGAAAGCAGGTCACAGTAAAAGCTGTAGAGTTATGTACATCTACCCCGAACAAACATGGACTCCACGCGATAACAAAAGGAGAGGAAATATACTCCTCCCTCTGCGACACGTTCGACCACTGAAAAGCGGATCCATATTTGCTCACGAATGGCCCGCATTATGCCGCGCACGCAGAGGGATGCGATCGCATTTAGTCTGGGAATATGAGATATGTGTCAAGGGTTGCCAGGTGATGAGTTGGACGGGAGGAGAAGGGCTTCCAGCGACGTCCTGAGGCCAAGTGAGAAATATTGCTTGCCAACATCCAGGAGATGGAGAACATACTTCTACCACTCCTTCCTGTTCTGCATGTATAATCACCTTGAGATTAACGTTGGTCATACAGTCCGGTGTAAATGCCTTCAATTTTACCTCAAAAAGGTAATAGCTAAATTTAGCACCTTGCTCAACCACCTCTGACATCTGTATGAGTAATTGCTGAATCCTTTTCACCAAACTTTGTCGAGCAATTTCTTTTCTACCGATGATAAGGGATGCATTGATGTCGCTGTCCCTTTCGAACACAAAGACTCTTGAAGCGATTCCGAAGCGAACTATGCCTGCACCAACAGTTCTCAAAAGAAACATTGCTGCCACAGTGCATTGCAGTACTATCAAACATACAAAGCAGGTAGCAGATCAAGCAATGCAAGGAGAAAAAGACTCTCTTCACTGTATCCAAGCTAAAAAAAGCTACCAAAGTCCATACCTCTCTGAGCTTGCATCCTTTCCTATTCAAACCAAACATCCCTCCAGCCAAATCAAACTGGTGTTCTGAGAGAATGTATCTCAGCTTACAACCATCTTTCCAAAGTTGGAGGGCACATCAAACATGGATGTAAGAACTGGGAGCGGAGAGGAGGGGGAGGGGGAGGAGAGGTATAGGGGGAAGGTTATACCACTCCAGAGTGGGTCGGATACCCTTGATGAGAGGGAGTTGGGGACATTAAGGTTCTCCTCCTTCTATAACTCTTTCTGCCTTGGGGTTAGATCTCAAGATGGGGGGAGGGGGAGACATCGAGGGCTGAGGGATGCTGTCCAAACACAAATGAAGAGGGGTAAGTTGCATAATGAGGTGCTCTGAGGCCCTACTCGATGACTGACCGCACCACTCAACAAGCAGAATGAGGGGTATCCGGACGTTGACATCCTTTTCTAGCTTTTCACTCAAAACACAAGAAATGATCTTCATCGTGTTACCTGCCCAGATATGCTATATTGGCAATTTTTGGATATCAGCTGTAAGCAACAGAATATGGGATGAGGGTGAGGATTGTCTACAGGGGACGGGGGATTTTCTGTCATACCAGAAACTTCTTGCACATAGACACATACCACTTACCACTCTCCATTCTACTCGTCACATGCAGACTCTGTACTGAACATGAAGGAAGCATCAACACAATTTAAAGGCCAAAATCTTGTCAATCAAGAAAAAAACAAATTATGCATTCAACTAAACTCACACACGGACAACATACTTCAATTACACAAACAAATTAGAGGTCGTTGACTAGCACCACGATATAAGGTGGGAAAAGAAAGTCAATATACAGCAAGTTGTCATGTTTTATTATACACTGCAGTAAAAGCTCCCTAAGAGCAGAGACCTGTACATGCCACTTCCCATTATGTCTATTATTACATTTACTTCTGACTGAGTAATTTCTTTGGCTTCTAATTGGAGATGTGAAGGACGTAATGTAGGGAGAAACTTGATTCATTTTTCTTTCCCCTTTTCTGAAAATGAGAGAGGGAGAGGGAGAGATGGAGTTCCTTTTCAGCAATTTATATAGCGGTCGTTGGGCCGAAGGAAGGGAATTGAATTCAGACAGATCGTGCACCACCAGTGTTTGTGGTTTAGGAACAATGATAGGAACCAGAAGCCCTCCAGGGGCTCAACATGCCTCAATGACGAATGGCTGAGAGTGCGGCATTTTCTCTTTCTCTATCCTCTAGAGTGCGGCATTTTCTCTCTCTCTATCCTCTCTCCCTGCCCCCCCCCCTTTCATTCCTCTTCTCTCTCTTGCCCCCTCCCCCAAGATTTCCCTACCCCTCTCCTTCTCTGTTCGTCATGTGTTCTGTAAAACGAAGAATGTCCATGTGCATTTTAACCTCGCAAATTTTGCAAGAGCCAAGATTTGTGAAATTAATATGCACGCAAAAGTTCTTTTCTACACAATAGGCCTATGCATTGGAACCAAGTGGCAACTCCCAGAAAACATGATGCCACCAAAAAGGCCCTTGGCTACAATTTGTGAAAATTTCATGCTGCGAATATCCCCCTGTTCAGACACACACCAGTTAATACCAAAACTCGATAACGAAACGGCGTACAAAGAATCAACGTATAGCCGACAGACCATTCAGACGCTAATCTCGGCCGATCTGGAAAATGTCGTAAGGATGCGCAATTTCCCACTGCGTGTGTTGTTATGGTCACGAAGTCACCGTCAGTGAGAGGAATAACGTCACATTTCGTGCACGCTCACATAAGCCCCGCCCAGTTATACCGTTCTATGGTCGCCATACATTCAGACGCACATGGAATGTTGATTCGTTATCGAGTTCTAGTTTGAAACGATGCTCTGACCGTCGTTTCATTATACGTCGTTTCGTTAGTCAGCGTTTAGACATAAATTCATCGTATAGCTATACCGTTTTTGGTATAGCTATACTGTTTTAATTTTTTTTTTTTTTTGAATCTGAACACCCTGACTATCTTGCTTCGCAGTATTGCAGTCACCTTCTCATACTCATTAACCCTCCCTGTCTGTCTCTATCTATCTCTCTCTCTCTCTCTCTCCCTCTTTCCTTCCTGTTCTTCTCTTCCCAACCCCTCCCCCTCCCAACCCCTCCCCCTCCCTCCCACCCCCCCCCCAAGAAAGGACAGGAATGTTGAACTGCATGATCAATTCTCAACACTAATTCATTCAAGGACACATCCACTACATATAAAACGCATATTATGAGCACGTGTCCATCAAGGTGAGGTTAACACACAGTGAAGTTTGCTATAAATAATTGTTTTTTATTTTTATTTCAAATCACGTTCAACCACTTGAAATAGCTTGAGAAAGACAAGGGTGTGTGACCGCATACATTTGCAGAACACTTATGACATGCAGGCACACCCTATCATATGGTTTGTAAACACAGCAAATTTTTCTGCAACATCATAAATGCAAATAGTACAATATAACACTCAGTGCCTAACATCCATGAAAAATTTCACTGATTGCATTACACACACACACACACATACACACACACAATCTGTAGTGTTACTGTGTTCATTCCTAACAAGTGGCAAATATAACTATGTTCTGCACATATGAATACGAGACAGGTTTGAACACTCGGGAGCTCTAACATGATCTGAGAATGTTTACTCATATTCATGTAAATAAACTCACCCACAAAACAAACAGTGTTTCCATCATATTTCATACATCTCTCCCTCACTCTCTCTCTCTCTCTCTCTCTCTCTCTCTCTCTCTCTCTCTCTCTCTCTCTCTTCATACACAACGTTGGTTCTTTTATCTAATAATGATGATGACGATAAGTCTTTGATGAATGTGCTAAAACAAAGAAAGCAGAAAAAATGGTAGGCCCTTAAATCAAACAATTCATACGAAGTCACTCTCAAAGCAAAAAAGAAATCATTGAGAACTAGAAAAGCACTCTGAGAGCACAGACCTCCGCCAAGCAGTTACTTTCCACCGATGATGTTGCTCTTCCCAATGAGATTTTAAAAGCTCTTTGGGCTCTTCCATACAGATCAGTGATTTCCACCCAAAGGTACACATGCTGAAAAATCGCCCGATTTCCCCAATATAGAAGCCTTTGTTACATCATAAACCCTGCACAGCACGCCTCGCCCTAGCAGAAACTAGAGCACGCACTTTAGTGCGCGCATGCAAACCTCAAATACCCGCAGCCTCAACTCCCAAGTTCATTGACCCTACCTGCCAAAATATAAAAAATCCTTCATAAATTCCCCCAAAATTATCGGATCACTACCAAAAGTTAATCGTTCGTTACTTGTGTCATTCTCAACCTTTCCTACAAGTTTCATCCAAATCCGTTGACTACTTTTTGAGTTATTTTGCACACGGACAAACTAACTATATCTGTAACTAACTAACTAACTAACTAACAAACGAACAAACCAACGGTAATGAAAACATAACCTCCTCCCTTGGCGGAGGTAATAAAAGAAATGACAAGATACCACCACTTTGTGAAGACATCATCACACCTGCATCACACTGTCTTTAGCAAATGAAAACAGAAGAAAAAAGCCATATATATTACAGACAGAGGCAAACAGAAGAAAAAGACAGGAATAAAATATGACTTGATGATTTATGGGGCACCAAAGCACAGAGCAAGAGCATGCCAGACACCTGTCTAGGTGCAAAAAAAAAAAAACATTTCAAGTTCAGTTCAAATGATAGTCACTTGAAATGTTGGATCTTTTCTAGCCAATTTGGCACATGCAGAGAGAGAAAGAGCATCTGTTGCAAGCATTGATTAAGATGTACAAAGTTTCTTTTGGGTGAAGTCTTGTCACTAAACTCACACTTTTTACTCCATGCAGGACTGACTGACTCAAACTGAAAAATCTTTCTCTTTCTCTCATTAAGTCATCATCTCGTCCCTGGTTACTTTGGGTGTGATCTTGATTCATTACTTCTGGACAATCCATCATGATTTGGGCACTATTACGATATCATTATGGATGAGCGAAAAATAAAATCCTTTGAGCTCAGACTAATTTTCGGGATGAAAACCCACAATCTCACATAAATCACTGCAAAACACCGGTGGCATTAATATTTCAATATTCACCCATAAAATAACCCCTTACTGTGTCGGGACAGGGTCGGTCGTAGAGAGTTGTTAAAAACCACAGCAATTTCACGGTCAAAGGACTTCACCGCTTTCCATTGAGCAAATGCTCACCACCTCCGACATTCATTACATATACGGATTTGCACCAAATTGTGGAGAAAATGCATTAAAATTCAACAGTTTCCACACCGTTTCCTTTTCTCACCCCTTTTTTTTTTCCGCATCCCCAATCCCTGTAGAGTGTGCAATGAGCCAGCGATACAGGCAAAAAGCCACTGAAAGCGACTGTGAAAATAAAACGTGTGAAATCGGCCACGTGGTCTCTCCACGGCGTGTCAAGGCTCTTACAGCTTTTTGACAGGCCACAGCTCCACTTCTCTGTCGTATGCTCGCCAAGAAAAAAAGAAAAGAAAAGGAAGAAGCTTAGAATACTGTGTTTTCAGAGAGATAATCTCCCAAGTGCATGGAATTTTCATAAATGCCGAGCTGATCATGGCTGTCACTTGCCCAAAGCTGTTCATTGACAAGCAGTTTCATATTTTGAGTCTGTGGGGAAAAAAAAAACAACCAAATATAGGGGAAAAGAAAGAGAATGATTCTGAATATAAGGCAAGCTTATCTAAACTATTCTGCTTTACATCTTGAATATTCTCTGACATTAAATAGGATGTAGCTGAAAATAACATGCTGAGAAGACTGAGAGGATGAAGTTGTCAGAAATACCTATGACAAACTAGAACTTTGCATGCAAGTCAATAACACATATTTAGGTGGTGGGCTGTTGAGGCTTAGATCACATGGCAATCACCTCTTGCTACCATTGCATTATACTGTCACGCCAAGAGGTGATTGTACCTGAAAATCATTTCATGCATTGAGAGGACGCATAAGGGGATTAAAAGGGAAACAAGGAAACAAGTTGGCATTCGCGGCACGTGTCATAAGCTGCCCCTTGGGGTAGGATGAATCTCATAAATATCACATCACGGAGAAGATGGAAATGGATCTACAAACACCCTTTTCTCTCCGGTTTTTGCATCAGACATTAAAGAAAAAAAAAATGAATGGAAACAGTGCAGCCAGAGCAAATATTCAATACTCTAGGCCCATTTACACTTGCTTGGAAAAATCACGATTTTTCTAAAATCGCGACATTTGGGTGTAAGTTGCTAAGCAACTACACCCAAACGCCCTCGAAACATCGCCAGAAAAATCGCCAGCCGGAGTGTGATTTTTTGAAACATCGCGAAGTTTGAGGCGAAGTTAGTGAGTGTAAACCCAAGCTGCAGAAATATCGCGATTTTTCATCACGTGACTCTCGGTATCGGATTGCAGCGGGAGTTTACGCGCGCTCCCGATCCCTCTTCGGAACGTGTAGAGAGCAACGGTATAGACAGCTGTGTACAGCCACAGGTCTAAACGGCCGATTCTCGGTCGGCTCGTGGTCTGCATCTCTCACCTCCCCCTCCCCCTCCCTGATGAAACTAGTACACTGTACGTGAAAACTACAACTGGTAGCAAACCTGAAGTTCTCCAACCACATATCATCATCCCATGACAACTTAACAAAATAATGTTCTCCCAGAAATGCGTTGATTCAGATTGTGAGAGTGTCCGTACTGCTCTCGATAATTATATACGTTGTTTGTGGAATACAGGACTCAGGAGTACGTCACAAGTGTAAGTTCCTGCTGTCGCCTGATAAAATACCAGTCCTAACTTCCAAGTCTTACTTCCCACTTTCGTCATATCGGCGAAATTTCATGATCCTCCTGAATGCTGCTGTAGATGAAGTTTTATAACACACCTACTATGTATGTGATCTAATGTAGCAAGCTACTATATAGTTTTATCGTAAGTAAACAGTCTCGAGAAGCACAAATTTATGTGTGCATTGTACTGATAAAAAGCCCTGGCTCAACGTTCCAACCAGCCAGCTGTGATCAAAATACTGCACTGCAGTGAAAACGAACAGAATAGCGCGCGCTTCCATTCAGCTACCGTGTTGAAAACAGGTAAATTACGCATGCGCACTACCGACCCAAAAATCGCGATGTTTCGTGAAGCTCAAACTTCGCGTGCTTTTGCGCAAGTGTAAACGGTGGAACCAAAATATCGCGATTTTAAAAATCGCGATGTTAGTAAGTGTAAATGCGGCTTCTCTTGTGCTTTGTCTCAGGGGTGTCTTAACTTGGAAGAAAACCTCACAAAAGAACCTTTTCTAAAATAATAATACAGTTGCTTTCCACTCCTCAACATTTTACTCAAAGTGGATCCCATTTTTTGCAGCTATTGCAAGAAATTTCACTCATTTTTTTACTCAGGTAAAAAGCGAGTGGGGGAATTAGCAAAGGATTCATCCCCATTGTGAGATTAACTCTCCTTTCCCCCTCCCTGCCTCACCCTTCCCCCCCCCCCCCTTATCCATTTTTTGAATGGATTTGAGTAAATCAGTAAGGAAGGACATCAATATCAAAACTTGGGCTTTGGACTAAAATCTGGAGAGACATCACATCGGGGTAAAAGTTGGCACTTGCCCACTAGCTAAATTCATGCACAATCTTCATCATGGGCAAAATTTTTCACATACTCTTTTTTTTTTTGTCTGTGGAAGAAACTCTATGAATCTTAGATGATTTGTTCATTTCAGACCAGAGAGGGTTCTCACTAGAACTGCTCTGCCCCATGGCAGAATTTTGTGATGGACACTCCCAAAGAAATCTTCCCCCGAAGCAATAAGTTGTCACTTGGTATTTGGTACTTTTCTAGTTCAGCCATGTCAATTCCCTTGTCTCACTTACCTCAGCCAACCTCCTTTTTTTTAAAACCTAACATCTTGTGAAATCAAAATAAAAAGATACAAGAACAGGACACGTACACTGAACCTACCTACATGTTTAAGTCATTTGCTACCAAAATCCTGAAAAGTACATAGCGCTCATTCACATCCGTACCTAAACTTTCACTACATAGGTTATATCTTATGAAGATGTAGTGAGTTCGTCTGGCATGCGTCAACTATTAGGCTCTTAGTGCTCTATGTTTGATTATTTTAAGTGTTCCTTTCGAAAATGATTTTTCTTTTGTCCTACAATTTAAATTCTTCAGATATTTGAGGTATTTGCCTAATGCCTTAGGATAAAACAGTCCGACCTACCAACTAAATGCTGCGTAATGTGAATGAACCAACACACAAGGGCCCGATCTTGCAGTTAGTCATTTTTAAGAACTTTTAGAGTAAGGGATGTTCATATAGATCTGTAGAAATGATTATCTTCCTCTAAAATTTGAAATTTTGTCTACATCAGAAGCATGTTTTCCAAGTTAAGACTGGTCCATTAAATTCCACTGCCAAGTGAACATAGAAAAATGGGGCTTTTCTTGTATGGCATAGTTCTAAGCTATGCTGAACAATGAAGATCATATTACTGGTGCATCAAACACATGCACACTCGGCCAGGGCAACCCAAACTCACTGAAGGACAGGCAATAATAAATTAAAGAAAGCTAGCCAGTTACCGTAAAACATGATATATTCACGACATGAAATTTTCGCGAATTGGAGCCGACGTCCTCTTTTGTGGCATGAAATTTTCGCGAATTGCCACTGGCGTGCAATGCATACAGTGTAGACAAGAACTTTTGCATGCATCTTATTTTCGCGAATCTTGGCGATCGCGAAATTCGCGAAATTAAAATGCACGGGAACATCATTCCTCATTTTACAGTACATGTACTGGATACTTGCCTAATGGCATATTTTATCATGAGGGAAAGACAAATCTTATACTGCCCTGTTGTACAGCTTTGCTGCAGGCTAATGTCTGAATTGACATAAGTTTCTTAAAATGTTTGTGCCATTAAGACATCTTCAAAACACCAAATACCAATATCAGCTTTAAATCTAGAAATATTGCACACAAGAAACAGAAAAAAAAGGACAAAATAAGATGGAAAAAGGACCACATTCCATTTATAATGACTCATTTACTTCTTTCTTTACTCCAGAGGTCGGTGCCTATGCTAGAATATGTTAAAGAGAAGTAAATGGCAATATCATTTGATCCTGTAAGTAAGTCAGGCCAAGCAAAATAACCAATATTTCTTATTCAAAGCAGCATTTCCTGTATCAATTGTCCTTAACAATGTCAAAAGATATCCAGTGCGTTAAGCAAATGCAAAGTCAATGATGAAATTTCGGGGAGATCGGACACCCCCCTTGAGCCGCTTTTCCAGACGATTTAATTCCGCTTGATTTAGTGCTGGTACGCTCGGCAAAATAATCACTGTAATGCTCCCTCGCGTGAATTCTTCCCCCTAACCCCAAAAAGATAAATCACTATGGTCGGCTCCAAATTAATTTCCTCGGACAAAAGCAAAACAAAACAACTATAATCGGGGAATATAAAGGGGTGAGGATAATCCTACAGCTGCTCCAGTGGTTAGTAGCGGCTGCACGATGTCAAAAATTATGACAGTAATCCTCGGCGAGCGTGCCACTGTGTGCCGCTGGGCGCTACATGTCTGCAATGTTGATGACCACAATCATGGGGGGGGGGGGTAACCTCAAAGCATGTCCACACTTGGACGAAACTACCTAAAGTGGACGGGGGCGTGTTATTTTCCTCTGTATGTGTCTGGAGTTTTTTTTTTTTTGGTTTTTTTCCCCCCATTTCCCCCCCCCCCATGTCTGATGAGCAGTATTTCTTGATTAGCCTAAGGTGTCGAGACTGAAATGTGTGTTTTTGTCCTAGTTGATGGGAAACACACTAAACTAGCTGTCAAGCGAATTAGGCTCAGTTTTGGGTGTGTGTGGGGGAGGGGGGGTAATGATTTCTAAGTTTGTCATCTTGGTATTTGATATATTCACTATTTTTTCTTGCTAACATCTCAGTGTCATTTTTACTTGCACCTGATTATTGGTGTAATGTGTAACTGTGCACAAAAAGTGATGAAAAAGGAAAATCTACAGCAAAAAAAAAAAGACAAAAGATCTATGACACTCTAAATTAAGTCAGGATATGATGAAAAAACAAAGTCATATAATAAATGTCAGAAATAATCTCATACAGCATCCAATGGGCACTCTAAAACATCTTGCTTGGTCATCTATGGAACCACAAACTCATTTGCTAGATAACCAAAAGAGATCAGAAATTTTGTATTCTTCTGAAATTTTTCTATTTCTACTGATATATAAGATACATAAAGGGTACGGTCCTTGATGCATCTGCGACAGTCATGCAAAAAGAATTTTTGAGAGGGGCATAACTTTATATCGCTCCAGGGCTGGTTTGTCTGCTCATAGAGAGTTCGGAGGGGCTATGGAATGCTCCTGGAGCACTCTAAATGCTCTGTATAAATGTGGTATGATACAGATTTCAAGACACCACTTAAAGGGATCGTACAGTTTTGGTTGAGACCTAATTTCAGGTTTCTAACATTTTTTGGTGAGATAATGAGAAACCTCTTATGAAATATGAAAGAGCATGTAATTCCATGAGGAATTCAACATTTATTTCATGAAAATTGGTTTTGAAATGGCTGAGATATCCAAAACAGAGCGATTCTAATGAAGTGTGGGACCCACCGTTTATTACGATCGCTTTGTTCTACTTTGTTTTTGGATGTTTCAGTCATTCCAAACCCGAATTTTCATCAAACAAACTTTTAATTCCTCTTAAAATGGTATGCTCTGTACTATTTCATAAGTGTTTTCTTGGTATCTCGCAAAAAGTTAAAAGCCCAATTCTCATCTCCACCAACACTGTACCATCCCTTTCACATTGTAGCGCTTTTAACATTCAATTAGTTTTGCTTCACTCTGGTCCAGAATGTAAGGTACATGAGGTTTGATGAAATGTAAGGATTGATAAAATGAAAACAAATTCTGTGTTCAAATAATTGAATTGCACTTAACCTGTTAAGGCTGAACTGATTGTGTAATAACACACATTTCCCATAGACACTCGCCCGAGTATACTCATGACCACAATGTAGTCTTTAACAGCTTAAATCTTAAAGACCGAAAATCTTTTTAATTACACTATGAAATGAATGTTCTAGATTCACATGCTGTTTCACCTGTTATTGGATAAACCTAGTTGCATTTGTTCATCACATGTCATTTATTTCTAGTTCTTGGGATTAATTTTCCTTTCTTATTATATTTTGTTCTGTCGTTCTGATACTCATTCTTTCACTGTTCACTGTTTCTTGCTCATTTATATTCATATCAATAGAATTTGCGACAATTGGTATAGTTGGTATTTTAAGTATATGGTAAGTAGCATATTATGTGACATGGTGTTGCAGGACGGCAAAATGTTGGGGTCTGCATAGCTCAGACTACATCTCCACTGTCGCATGACCTTAATACCAGGTCAATGAACCCTACTCATAACACATTATAATATGAGCTTATGGCAATGGTATACCGCTCTCTCTTTCTCTTCCCCCCTCTCTCTTTCTTTTCCATTCTCTCTCCCTTTCTCTATCTTTCTCCACACACTTCTCTTCCCTCTCGATGCGAGGAGCAGGCTTTTACTGGCAGGTGATGCTGAAGGGGGTAAGAATAATAACACTTAAAAGACTAGGAAATTCAAATGCATATTATTCTCGTTCTATTCCAATACCGATGAGAGAAGCACAGTGTACAATTGACATGGAGTGGTACGAAGGATAAGTCCTGATTTATGTGAATGGGGTGGGGGGGGGGGGGGTGGGGGTAGGGGAGGGGGAGGGGGTACCGGACAAAGCTGCAACTTCAATTACTACTGGCAGTAGTTCCACATCTTATGCAGACATGGGCTGAAATTAGATCCAGGAGCCGTACAATGTACCAACAACTTTGCCATATTGGTCACTGGAATACTAACTCTCTATCCCTCTCCCTCTACCCTTCTCCCTCTGTCTTTCTTCTGTCTGTCTCTCTGTCTGTCTGTCTCTACCTCCCTCCCTCTCTCTCTCTCTCTCTCTCTCCCTCTCTCTCTTCAAAACCAATATTTCATATTTTCATTTCATTCAGTCAGTATTTGTCTCTCTCTCTCTATTCATATATTTCATATATTTCATATATTCTATACATTTCATGTATTTCATATACTTCATATATTTCATATATTTCATATGGTTCAAATATTTCATATATTTTATATATTTCATATATTTCATACATTCATTTACATGATTTCATCTCCCTTTTCCTTTTTTGTATTTTCCACTCTCTGGATACCTATTTCTCTTACCAACCAAAGCATATTCCATCTTCTTCTCTCTTTCTTCAAATATTTGCTAAATATCACCTACCAGTCACAGTCTATGCGTGTCTTTCTCATTTCAACTCCTTGTATATTTTTCCCATTTTATCCCGTCAAGGATGAGTCCCGAGTAAACTCGGGCAGGTGTCTATGGGAAATGTGTGTTGTACCAAAATCCGTCCGTCCTCAATGGGTTAAACTCCCCTCTCACCTTCTGTCTCTCCCTCTCTCTTTCTTGCTTGCTCCTGATATAACTCCCTTTATTGGAATAAAAAAAAAAAAACAGGTGTCAAGAAAGAGTTGGATTGTATAGTGGTAGATGAACTGCCTTACTCTAACAGGGAAGCACAGATAAGTACTCTTCTCAACCTTTTCAATGTCAACTCTCCCGTGTTGTCTCACACTCAGAAAGAATCACACACAGCCACTCTCCTATCTCAAGCTGTGAAAATCTTCTGCGGTTCATTAGTCAAACATAAGATTGATTGCACGGTTCCCAGGTAGTGCTGGGTTTTAACAGCTCTTTTACACAAAATCTTTAAAAACTTTTAAGGGATCACATTCATTCCACGCATTTTGCATTGATGGAATTCTTCAGGATTTTTTTTTTTTAATCCCTATCTTTTTTGGATGAACATTACCAAAGCTAAGTTCACCGACTTCAGAGGTCCTCTAACTAGGGCATTCCCAGTTTGACTCCTTAACATGGAGATAGCTCAGACTGGGGTGTGGGTGGTTGCTAAGCAACAAGTATTGTGGGAGGGGAGTAAAATTGCACCTTGGGATGCAGTGGTGATGGAAGGAGGGGAAAGGGAAGCAGGAAAGCTGGGGGGCATTCCATGAAGCATTTTGTCTGACAACTTGTCGGACAAATTTGCTGTCAGCCAATCAGATGTAAGGATTTCTGTAGCTTTTAACAGTTTGTCAGACGATATATCTGACAAAACGCTTCATGAAATGCCCCCCCCCCCCTGTTTTAGAAGTAGTCAAACTGCGCTAGGTATTCATACCTCATCAACTCTCTTTTCAAGATTGGTGAACCTCGTGCATCCATTTCATTTTTGTTGTTTATATTTTTTCTGTGTTGTTCTTGGCTGGTGTTTTTGAAGGCATTTGGAGACAGTGATGTGCATCACTAGCCTCCTTCTGCTGTTAGCTACTCTTCCCAGTTTACTGTCTCTACAAACACACAGAGACATGCATACAAACACTGAGATACACACAAACACACATACACACACACACACACACACACACACAAACACTCACACGCACACCCAAAAGCTGTAACTTCATCGTTAGTACAAATATAGCAAGCAATATTATACGAATCCCCAACTTCCCCTCCTCGTTCACCGGGGCAAAGTCAGTATCCGGTGACAACCTATTCTCACTACAATTTCCATTATTTCGAAATCGAACGCAACGCTGGAAAGAGCAGAGAGTTTGGAGGTATGTACAGGACGGGACGGGGGACAACCTTGAAAAATATTGCTTGTCATTGCAACCCCTTCAGACGCGCGCAGAGTACAAGTTCTCCGGCAGGATTTGTTTGGGAAATTTGAGATTGGGTTCCAAAGTACACATCTGCCTTCTTGAAAACTGCAATGACGATAATAATTCTGGCGTATCGAGTTCCTGCGACAAGGCAAGAAGGAGGTAGGGTGGGGGAGTGGGAAGGAGTATAAAGTGGGGTGGGGCGGCTTTGATTTCTGTGAAAACATTTTGTTTGCACAGGACTTGTATTGAGTCGTTAATACAGGGGTGAGGGACCGCCAGCGTTAATATTCGTCGAGCCCGCTGTGTCGCTTCCTGCACTGTTTGTAGCTCAGAGAAACACAGAGAACATATACTCACAGGAAAGGGGGGAAAATGAGATGAAGAGTGTTAATGAGAAATGAAGAAAATTAAGAAAACAAAGAGTTTTGCAAGAAAAAAAATACAGAATGAAGTTGCCAGCCTCAAGACCAAAGACACAGAACGCAGCTGTCAACAGAAGGGATAGAAGAGATAAATGCATGGAAAAAAAAACGATAAACTCCTGCACACTGCAGTGCTTTAATATCAATACTTCAAATCTCTGAAGTGACTAGCCTTTGTGAGCAAGTACTTCTGAAGGGTAGAGATAGAGAATGGATAAAGAAAAACATACAAAAAAAAAAAACTAAATACACACATGCAAAATAAGGAACTGGATCTATCAAATTCATGGAAATTGCAGTTACAGTGCATTGTAACCTACAATAATGGCAACTCTCACTCCAAAGCTTGACCTAGGAGTAGATGGCATCTAAAATTGCCTTCAGGGAGTAAGCTGTTCTAGGTACTGCTCCAGTAAGACTGCAAATAAGGATCCATCCCTCTTCCCCTCCCCTAGCAAAGAGATCAGGAGTAAACACCAACCATGTCAATATTTTGTAAGCATTGGGATTGTTGATGACTCCTACTGGTTAGAGAGGTTTGAGGGCAGAGTGTAGACTTTTTTTAAGTTCTCGTTTGTTGACAAGTTGGTGGTTCCCCCTATTGAGTAGGGCCAGTCTCCCTGGCTCCATTTAAAAGGCGCTGATTGCTGTTATTGTGTTCGTTGGCGGGGTAAAACACGGCAAAAACGGCTTCGCGCTTCATCCCACCACTCCGTCTAGAGTGATAATAACCAGCAGTCTTTGTTGGTGAGGTGGAAAGTATTTAAGATTTGAGACATGTAAAGGAGAAGATAAGAAAGAGCTGATGACTGTCACTACAAGCTAACACCCCTTTATGCGAATAAAAAATAAGGAGCACATGATTTGCAAAATAAGTGGCAATTTCAACTGTTGCAAGAGGGAAATTTGTTGCCAATTTCGATGGGGCTCTATCACTATGACCCACTCATACTATATAGCCTCTGAGTGTTGTAAACATCACCTCCAAAGGGGCAAGAAATTTGCTGCAAGTGTTTGATTGGTGGTCAGACAGACTTTGTGAAGAGACCTAGGTTAATAAAGAATTCATGGAAGTTGAACAGGAGTTTTCCCAGAATTTTTTATAAGATAGGTTGTGGTCTCACACAAAATGAGATACTCTGATCTGAACTTTTCAACTTTTCACGTCAGTTATTCTGACACTGATGAGAAGTATTTTTTAAAGATTTATGATTCAAAACAGGTCTCAAAAATACCGTTTAGACCCCGTTTACACCGCCTGACCACTTTTAGGCCGGCCCAAAAGTTGGTGTAAACGGGCTCTTAGTCTGACACAGACATACATACACCCACAGACACACAGACAAACGTCACAAATACAAATGCAACTACTGCGATGAGCATTTGACCCAGGTCACGACCTGGGTCATAGTCTTACCTCACCCTTGGCCTAAAGGTGATTTATCAATACTGTATGACTAGCCACAAGGGGTATCAAATATTAAAATATTTTCAGAAACTTATACCAGTGGAATGCTGTCTTCTTTCGTGCTTTAAAGCTCTACAGAGTAATTCTGGGTTCAAAACTTTTATTTTCTAAAAGAAATTGGCCAGATTTTTTAGCTGAAAGCAGATTGTATTAAAATGCCACATACCACTAAGAATGCTTAAAGCATTAAGACAAAAAAATCTAAAACTTGACATCGATCATGCATGTACCAAAGAACTTTATGGATAATCATAATCAAGATATTCAATTTTCATTTGTGAAAAACCTGCACATCGGCATAGTTGACACATTCTATTTTTAAAGAACTTCCTTGTTAAAAACATCATTCTTGTGTACCGTTGAATATAGGCTATTACCGGAAGTCTCCTTTTGCAAAATCTTGAAAAAGAAGAGAGAAAGTTTTGCTCTTTGTTGTGGTATTGGAATACAACATTAAAATATCAGTTGTCCTTAAAGCTTTTGAAGATGACTCCCACATCGCATTGCATGTTAAGAACTTTCTCTGAGAGCATTAAATTACACACAGTAGAGGCAATCTTGGTAGGAACAAGAATCCATAATGTCTACGAGCTATTGCCAAATAGTTGCAACTACAGATATGATCAAATTAAAGCCTCTTTGCTATGACTTTATATGAGGTCTTTGTCATTAATGTCACATCAGCATTTCTCCTGCTATAAATTAGCAACAAGTAGATGAAAATAACCAATTTTATAATTTACCACATTTTGGAGAGGACATTATTATAGTTCAGGTCATGGAAACAACTCGTAACACAAATGAATTGTCACATCAGAATATTTTCATGCAAAACTGGAGCTTCTCCTTGTCAATTTAATGAAAGGACTTTTAAAAATCACTCATCATGTACTACAAAATACACATTCTCACTTTTTAAAAGGAAAACTTAGGTGGAATTTGAGTTAAAATATTTGACAAAAGCCATTCTGGTAGGAAATTCCAACTTACACATAGTGAAATATCCACCTTAATCATATTTTTGTGGTCAAAACATAAAAGACAAATGAATACAAGCTTGCTAGGAATTATCTCCAAAGCAAATATAGACTGCAAAAAAGGATTACCCCATAAAATGTGCTGTGACTCCCTTCTGTACCAAACTTTCCTATGCCCCCCCCCCCAACTTCAAGGAATGACAACTACTTTAAGTGGCATTTGAAACTATCACCAGCCACAAATTTGAGTTGGCATGTATGGGTTCATAGAAAACAGTGCCGCAATTTTTCAGTGTCAGGGCCAGGTTTACAGCAAACCATAAAAAGGTGATCAACTCGCAAAAAACGGAGGCCGCTTGCGGACCTGCTGGACGATCGCAGATCGCACCATGGGAACGGCAGAGGAGACGCTGCGACGACGATAACAAAATGGTTTTGAAACAAAAGCTGGGTGCCTGAACCTGGTTGATGATTGTCAATTTCAATTACCTCTCTCCACATACACCAGAGTACAGTACCATAAGCTGTCTCCAGCAACAAGAAAAATGGAAACAGGAACTCCTGTTTAAATTTGCAAGCAAACAAGATCTCAGCGAGGCCAGCAGGTGCAGACAAAAGGGAGATTTTACTTTAGAGGATGATAATATATTGTTCCTAACTTGCTGCAAAATTGAGCAGAAAAAAAAAATTGCAGTCACAAAACCACTCTACACAAACTCCAATTACAATGTTAATATATGTAAACCAAGATTTGAAGACAGTGTGCTTACCCTAAACGACCCTAAACCATCGTCTGCCAAAAATAAACACAGAATCCTTCAAAAATCACAGAAAATTTACATGTGAGTTAACAGGCAAGGGCATATTAAAGAAAGAGCTCCAATCTGTGTTCAGTTTTGTATTGTTGTCTTCTGTTTTGCTCCTCTTCTTCCATTCTGTGTACCAAGTCCCAAAGAATTGTCGGAAGTAAATGCAAAGGGGGGTTGGGGTGCATTTTGTCTGCTACCCTCTCAGTGGCTCCAGCTCCCTATTCACTGTTGCACTCTTCTTTAAACATGACCTTCCACGTCCCCCCTCTCAAAGGCCCACCTCTTTTTAAGAGCAAGGGGTTAATCTTGACTCGGGGGCTCACCAAACCCTCTCTCCTTTGTCCCCCTAGCTCCACCCCAAGAAGCTCTGGGCTGGTGCCAATGAAAGAATCGATTTAAGAGGTTAGACCCAGGACTCCTGGTATTTTTACCTTACCTTGCTCATCATGTACCTATCTTCTCTCTGCTGCATGCAATCTCAAAGCCTCCTCATAGTTATGGTAAGCCACCCCTCAAAAAATTGCAAAAGAAGTTTCCATTCACTTATGGTCCCAAAGTATGCCGCCTTAGGCATCCAACCTTACATAGGTTTTGGTCATTTCTTCTTTCTTTAGTTGCTCCCCTTCCCCTCTAATGCCATGATAAATCTGTTTGAAATATCAATCATTATTTTCAAAAAGATTAATGAATAAACAAAAAGGGAAAACCAAGCAAAACAAAACAAACAGATTCGCAAATATGACAGCTCAAGTTTGGCCGAGCAAAACTTAGTTTGAGCACTAAAAGAATGACATCTCTTGAAAAATACCTGAACACCCAGTTGCAGTCACCGCTATGTATCATGGCATGGTTCTGGATGATATCTGAACAAACTGTGCTACAATGTTGGAGTTACATTTGTGGTTAGAGTGGGGAGGGAGGCCATTAATCAGAGACTGCATAGCTTCAAGGCATAAGTCAGGTACGTGACAATGATGAATTTCTACACAAAGACACCAAATTTTTCATCCTCTGCAATGAGTGGGCAAATCACAATACATTCATGCTTTTTGTGAGCAGATGCACAAAATCAACACAAATCTACTGAAGTACTTTATAAAGCACTAAACATCCAGCTAGAGACAGCACTATGGATATTTTTCTCTTGTCAAATTCATGAAAACTGTCACATATATATTCATTCATTAGAGTCAGATCTTGGAACATTTTTACTTGAGTTATCATTGCTTCCACATAATATGATATGAATTCTTTTTATGTATAATCAAAAAAGAGAGAGAGAAAAAAAAACAAGTGACCTGCAATATCATCCTGGGTATCACTTCAGATATGCTTGGTCTTTAAAGTGTATGTCAGTATTTAAAGGAGCTAGAGAAAAAAGGGGAGGGGGATGTATACATGGTGGACATCCACAGGGGTTTAAGTCAAGTATTTGGAATTAGCCCCCACCTCTGGTTTTGTGTCCCAAAGTGGGGATTTGTTCCACCACCTCAAGCTGATGCCAGTGTGTCCAGCAGAGATGTTTGCACAGAGGATGCGGTCAGGCTCATGTCCATTGGCACCTTTTACTTGATTTCTCTAAAACTTGTCCACCACCAGACTTTGATTAAAGCCTTGAAACAGCTCTGGGCACTTAGGTTTGACTTTTAAATGCTCTTTAAAGAACATTTGAAGTATGGATTGATGAACACCCCTGTTCTCAAGTTAAAATCAATAAGTTGAGATCAATACCTGGACTTACTAAACAAAAAATTTGAACAAGTGGACAGCAAACAATACAAGAATAGCATCAAAAAATAACTGTATAAAATTCATACCTCACTGTATTATCAATATATTCTTTATCACATTTAAGTATATATACTGGCTATATCAATTTTTTATTCTTTTTCTTTCTCAACCATATTCTCTTCAACTTCTTACCAAGGTCATGTCCAAATGCACCCTCTTTCTTCTCAGATGCCCGTGGCACTTAAGGGCCATAACTGCATAATAATCGGTCAGTGGGGAGGTCATTTGTGTTTTGTTTTCATCTTTCCTGGATCAGGATGGAAAACACCTCCCTGATCCATGGCTTTAGTCTTCCATCATCATAATTCTTGGCCCGCCATCTTTGACCCTTTACTTTGTTCTTTTGGCTTTTTCTATATCATTCCTTCCTTGATCCATAGGTCAGAAAGCTAGGAAGTATTAAACTATAAAGTTAATAGTGTGTCATCAACTAGGCAGATGGTATTCATACAGCACTCTTACCATAGCTGGTCAAAGATAGGCACTTAACTCTTGAAAACTGAATTTCTACTTAATAGTATGCATCGAAGGACAATAGCAGGATAGTTTATAAAGTGTAAAAATTACCGCAGTTAAGAGAGAGTCCCATCCCCTTCCCCACATCTTCCATTCAGATTATCTCAAATTTTTCACATGGCCACTACCTTCCCCTACCCAAAGAGGTACTAACCTAGTACCTCCCTGTTCTACTTGTAAGTTGAATCTTGAAAATGGAAGTGTGTGTCTCACAATTCACCTCTGTGAACCCCAAATTCATTGTCACCATTAACTTCTTGTAATTTGGAGCTGAAATTTTGACACATCATATGCTGATAGGAAATGCCACCTACTGATAGTATGGCAGAAAATTTGGCTGGTTTGCAAAAGGAGTACTCCTTGAAGTCTGTTCATAGAAAGTGGTACAGCCACTTTACACCTTTCAAGAACAGTTTACAAATACATAAACAATACCTACTTGCATCCTTAGTCAATTAGGTTAATGTGTTCAAGCAATGCAGTGGACGAAATGGTGATGAAATAGAGAAATGTGTGATCGGCAAACGGAGAAGACTGTCTTGAATTAAATTGAAAACCCAAAAGCGTCAAGTCACACGTTGCTCGACCTCGGAAGCTGAGGTGCAGCGGGCCTTTGAGGAAATTGAGTTTCTGCACCAAAACAAATTTGCTTCAATTTGGGTTAATCATGAGGAACTATTATGAATGTTGTAAAGGCAATATCATCTTGGTAAAGAAGGTTAATAATAATGAGACAGGTGGCTTAGCATATTGTCTGTGTATGTGTGTATGTCGGCATGAAACTGGGTTCTTTTCAGGGCCACATTTCACAGTTACTTCATTATGTACTATGAAGCCTCCCAGGGCAACATCAATATTTATTGACTTTGTATGAGATACTCACATGCACATCACCAAGGATACATAGATGATGAGGGAGAGGAGGGGAGGAGGAGGAGGAGGAGGAGGTCTTATGGGAAAACATTATGATGCTGCACTACATGGAACAGGCAGTCAGGTGTGAATACTCTCATTTCGCTCAACACTGCTAGTCCCGGCATACTCTGGCAGTGGCATTGTATGACAACAGACCGCCATTAGCAATGAAAGAGTTAATATATGCGTGTGTGCGTTCACGTAGAATCCACGATTGTGGCTAAATACTTTCGAGCCGATTGATGCCATTCGTGGCCACCCCCTGTGACATCCTAATTGCATCTTGCGCCCGATTAAACCGCTTTGCAGTTCACCACACCACTTAGAGCCGGCAGGCACTAAGAGGTAGGCAAGTCAACAAGAATAGGGAAGAATCCAACGGCCCGGTTGACACCACCGAAGGTCAATGTCGTCAATTTTCTACCCCCATCATTCAATGATCAACCTGCACACTAAACACATCCAACAATGTGAAATCATCATCATTATGAAGGCTTGAAGAACAGGCAAAAGGTGCAATGCGTATGGTATTTAACATGGGCCCCACCCCTGGACACCACCCATGATTTTAAAGTGCAACTCCACACCGTGTTAATGTTGACCTTAATGAATGCAGAAAAATTAGGCAAATAGAATAACAGAAGCTTTGAACACAATTGAACATCAAATAGGGAAGTTATGGAATATCAAAGCTTCATACGATTTCACCTATTCCACACATACAATTGTACTGTTCAAGAAGCAATGATTTCATCATATCACACCTCATCCATTCGTTTGTACACAAAATCATCAGTTAAATCAAGTTTTCGGTTGATGGTCTAATAGCAAATGCAACTGCCTTCCCCCATTAGTCATCCCTGCTATACCTTATTCTCACAAGACTAAAATAATTCTATATGAAGGACACGTTTGCACTCTCATAGTTCTTGTGCCTGAAAAGGAAATTTTGGAATATTTTGTTTTTCTTTTCTGCAATGGCAAACTTTTGAAGCGAAGTCATCACCTCTGCTAATTTGAATACGTACCACTGGTTGCAATTAGCATCGTTGCCAAGCAGCAGAATGATATTTTTCTGTCCCTGCTCCTTCCAAATTTTCTACTAAACTGTACTGTATTCGTTAGCTTGTCGTACATCCCCAATCCCTGCCCCCCCCCCACACCCCCTGCCCCATACAGCATGAAGAGGTGCATTAAGTCTCTCACAACCACAAGTTACAAAGTGTCCACTGATTTTCTGTACAAACAGGTTGCCAGTGGTAATAATAGACTTAATAATTGAGGGCACTAAGTTCATGGCCAGATGTCAAACTGAGTGTATCAAAGAAGCCAATTAGTAGTCAAGCGTGTAAATCATTGGTGTTGATACTTCCAACCAAAGGTCAGAGTTTGCACATACTGTTCTGGAATATCCCCAAATTCTCATAACAACACTCCTCCCCACAACCCAGCCCCCCTCCCCCCCCCCCCCACAAAAATTCCATCTCTCTCTCACGAATTTATTAAATGATACATGCATATATGCCTATCAATCAAAGATAATATGACACATTGACTATGTGCTAAAAATGATATCGCTTACATAAACATGATACAACATTCAACAACTTCTAATGGTGGATGAACTCTCACCAACGATACATCAATTGTCATGCAACATCTTTTAT
Organism: Diadema antillarum; assembly: GCF_040938485.1. NCBI lineage: Eukaryota > Metazoa > Echinodermata > Echinoidea > Diadematoida > Diadematidae > Diadema > Diadema antillarum. The sequence goes on from NW_027271201.1 coordinate 592,003, forward strand.
AAGACTAAGGGGTAAAAATATGAACTTATTCGGATGTTGACAGCAACTTCCTTTAATGGCAATCCACTGTAAACAGTTGCAGCAAATTAGGTAAACAAATTTACGGTGCAAGAAAGTGCAGCGCAAATTTGCAGAGGCATTGCAGATGGATATGGATAGTCACCAGCCCGTCAGTGGACACTCCAAAGCGTCGCCACAGAAACCAAGTGGCACGTTTACACTGGCTTGTATTTTCGGAACTGATCACAAAAGGGCACACTCAAGAGTTCCATGACATTGAGTAATGGCAAGAGAAACAAGTAGAGAGGAAGAGCTGAACTTGGCTACTTTGTTATAATTCGGTCCATTTACCCTGGCAAACTTTCTTACTACGCCCCCTTTTCTTCTAAAAGGAGACAAAATAGAATGGATGCCATCTGCTCTCACTTAGAATCTAATCTGCCTGTCTGGGTCAGCATGCATTATACTGGACTGAATCTATTGAGTGATGATAGCTCAGGAAAGATGTTGGATGTCTTGGGTATTAAAATTATCCTTGGACTGTACTTCTGTTTGTCTTGCAAATGGTGGACCTAATTGTCTTAACTGCAGTAGCAGAAGGTTGGTAGACAAATATCTTGCAACTGCTTCATTAACATAATAGAGCACTGATTATTCAGAGCACCGGTAGTAGTCATAAGAAAAATCGTGGGCATACATACTGTACTCACGCTGGACTTAAACCAACAATCTCCTGATTCATTAATTTGAATCCTGTAGACAAAATGTTGTATCCACTAGACCCTTTCGAGCTTTCTTGCGGGGTCTGATTCCTTATAGCAACAGGAGTGTATTCAAGTCGCATCTGAGTATGTACAGTATGCCCATGACTTTGATTATGGCTACTACTAAACTGCTGAATAACTGGTGCTTTATGAAGAGCAATTTGTCAATCAGTTGCAATAAAAGCAACTCAACACAAGAATTCATTAATTTGAATAGACAAATGTCTATCTTTATCAAGCTAGCAAACTAGCAAACTGGTAAGTGATGTCAATAGCATGTTAATAGATTTACTATACGGTTTCATTGTGCCTTTATTAAGTCTGTCATTACCTTCCACAATGTATCATTGTACAATATCACATTATTTTCAAGCAGCAAGAGTTAGAATGGAGCCAGAAACTTGTTATGCAAATCAACTCAACACAAAATTGGGATCAAAATCAGGTTTCAGCAGTTCTTAAACTGTGGGAAAATGAGCATTTGTTCCTGTTACACAAGCAGCAAATTCAACATGGTTCAAAAGGTCAACATAATTGTCAGCAATTTCTGATTTGATCAAGGTACATACAAGTGAAACTGGGCAAGCAATGCTGTAATCTCAATTTTCCTAGCAAACACTGTGTTTCCTCAATTACAACATCTCTTATTTGCTTGCGCCGAAATTTACCGTTATTTGCATGTTTGCGTGGCCTGTTTGTGCCGTGACACATCCCCATGCATGATCAGTTGACTGAAACTACAGTTGGTGTTTGCTGAATGCAATCTTGGTTACTGGTCTTATTGAATCAGCCCATATCATACCCCAGCAAAAAATATGAAACATAAACCGCTGGATAATATCTTGTTTGCTCTGTTTTGTTTAATCTGCTGCCATATTTACAGAGGAAGAGAAATTGGGGCATTCACATTTGCTTGCTTTCATATCTCTGCATGTCCAAGGGCTTTTTTCTGTGCTTGCAGCTAACGGTTTAATAGAAAAGAGAATTGTTCAGATCGTTTACTGTTTTTGAAAGAATGATGATTTCCCCCAATGGAGCACTCTCCTCATTTCTCTATTTTTATAATTTTTCAAAAATTGAAACTATTATGTCATTTCACATGTTGTAAAAAGAGAAGACAATTTTCTTAAATAAGTTATGGGAGTTTCCATGGCAATGAGAGATAGTGTGCAATGATTTGTTTTGGGCTTTTTTTTTTTGCTTTTTTGCTTTTAAGTGCATCATTCAACTCCACATCCCCCATTGATATTAGTGACAAAATAAAGAGAGTGAATTTCAGCCAAGAGATCTGTTTCAAAATAAAATTTCATCAAAATCAGACACATAAGATCTAAGAATCATTGAGTTTTAAAAATTTACCATGTCCTCAATAAAAAGTGATACGTGTTGCAACCACAAATGCAAAAATATAAGAGGGGATGATAACATTACCTCACATGAGAACCTCTTTCATTTTAAAAGTGATGACTGATATGTTATCATGATATTACATTGATTTGACATGAAGGATACAAGTCAGTTTTTAATTCATTTCAAAACAAGAAGTTCCCTGAATATTTCTGCACATAGGGGGCCTCATGTGGGAGATGTTGTTACAGTGCACTCCCATTATCACAAAGTCCTCAAGACTGGCGGTTTTCTTTCATTATATCAAAATTTCGTTACAGCCAAACAAGAGAGTGTACAAACATATATATAGATGATAATTTTGGGACCTGAATTTTGATTTTGTTGTAATGAGCATTTCATCATAACAATGTTTGCTAGTAACAAGGATGCACTGTATCTCCTCCTATTTGCATGTTTGCTTGACATACAATGTATCTCATATTTTGTATGGATATGAAATATGTTCCAGCAGCAAAATAATGTTCCAGTTTTGAGAGGAGTTGCAAGATATAGGGTTGAGAAAATACTTACATGACACATCGTCAAAATAATCAGAAGACATGAGTGTGAGAAAAGAATGGCTGGGGTCCTCTGACGTCAATGAAGTTGCATTAGTAAATATTGGGAGCCGGCAGACATATTGCGATGGACGAGAGATAAGAGATTAGTTCCAGTCCAGCAGTTTTATGAACTCCGTGCCTGGCAGAGGGCGATCTGCAGGAAGGGTGGCGAAGTGAATCGCCGTGGCCTTCGCGGCCGCATGACAAGATTGACATTTTTCATTAACCACGTGCACCCGCGAGCCTCTCGAGTTGGGAGAGAACTTGTTCTGTAACCAGGCACCATTTATTAATTTCCCCAATCAATACATGAGATGACTGACACATAATTATTACATGATGAGCAGGAAACTGGAAATCACACACCAGGAAAGAGAGAGAAAAAAATTAAGGTATAAACGATGAAAAACAGTGATGTCATTAGTGTAGCCCCCCAGGGGATGAACATTTTTGACACTGCCAGAGCTAGATGCCACTGTTTATCGTCGCCGATTCAATTTAATCCCCTCGGCCTATTTGGATTCGGCTCTCATCAAATATTGCAATCACTCGAAGAAGGATAATGGAGATCCGTTGAGTCAACCCGCCGGCTGCCTGCAAACACAGGTGTTTATCGCGGACTACAGGAATTTGGGAGTTTAAGGGACTAAGTTTGCAACATCATTCACTTGAGACATTCTTCACTTCACAAACGTCTTAGGATTGAATGCCGGAGTAAAGGTCGAATCATGTAGGCCTAGAAACCCCTCTTCATCTGCCGTCCATGCACACATGAATACTGCTTTCTTTCCTTACTGCATATTTGCTCATACTAGCAAAACTGGGTATTTATTAAGTATGCAAAGTTATCAACAAATAGATTCAGCAACCCACCTGTTGCGAGGCAGAGAGGGATGTTCTACAGAGCCATTGGTCTTAAAGGGATGATACAGTTTTGGTTGACATGGTGCTTCAGGTTTCCAATGATTTTTTGGTTTTTGAGATAATGAGAAACTTCTTATGAAAAATGAAAGAGCACAAAATTTTGGGAGGAATTCAAAGTTATTTGATGAAAATTGGTTTATAAATGGCTGAGATATCTGAAACAAAGCCATACTAATGAATGGTGGGACCCACCTTTTATTAGGATTGCTTTGTTTTACTTTGATTGTGGATATCTCGGCCATTTCATAACTGATTTTCATCAAGTAAACTTTGAATTCCTCTTAGAATTGTATGCTCTTGAACATTTCATAAAGTGGTTTCTTAGTATCTCGCAAAAAGTTAAAAGCTGAATCCTCACCTCAACCAATACTATACATTCCCTTTAACCCCTTGAGGACGGCTTGAGAATGCTTGATGCCATTACTGTACCCTTTTATAGCTGATCTGCATATCAAATTTACATTTAACACATCACTTTGTTGATGCCGAACAGAATCTCTAGATGACACTTTGTGTGAAAACGAAACAGCCTCTGATGATCGGTCACTTCTTTTCTTGCTGTACTCCCCCCACCCCCCTCCTTTTCTGGTGCCACTCATGCTTTTCATGACAGTATGCCAGCACGATTCCAAAACCAGGGGTGAGGTAGGGGGAATGGGACTTCTTTTTGGTAAACAGGCCGCAAGGTTTCTCTGCAAACATTTCATATATATGCAGATATGCCTCGCTGTATGGTGGGCCAAGAAAGGATATACCGAGGTCTTTGAATGCTGCTGTATTTTGACAGTCCAGTTCAAATTATTATCGCCTGCTGCAAACCTCCAGGCCTATTTTCATTTCGGGTATAATCATCATGTGGTCTGCTACGATTGACAGCATATAATAGGCCTACTTGCTTCAAATTTTGTGATCAACACAATGGATGTTTACATTTGCATATTTGGGACAAAAAGTATTGTTGGGCATGCTCCAGAAACATCTCTAGATTGCAATAGAGCTAGGCTACGTATTGAAGTGCAGCAAGAAGAAAAAAGGCAAGACAAAACAAAACAAAAACCAGCACAACTATTTTGTATGGAAGTGAATGAGATATTGGAACTAGGGTGGAACAAATAGTCACATTTTAAGCTTGATTGGAACATTGACTTGTTTCACAAAGGCCCTGAAAGCTTTCCTTTCTTTACTGTCAAAAACCACCTGCTTGAAAATTGATGTATACAATAATTACTCTGAATTTCAGCTTTTATTCCAAGTAGCAGCTCATCAATACCTATGCATTATTTAAAAACAAAACACGGCAGCATAACTTTTTTCGGTGATAAACAGAGTGGGTGAAGGAAAAAGGGGAGGAGATGAAGAAATAAAACACCTTGATATGGAAGACACAATACAATAAATATGTCATCTTTTTATGGCACAGAGCCGCCCCCTGGGTCCCTTCAAGCAATAAATGCAGGAAATTGTTGGAAATTGTCGCTCAAATATCAAGGGTAACCTGCTGTTCCCTGAGTGCAGACTGTTTGTTGTTGTTGTTGTGTTGCATATTATTTGCTGGATGCAAGTTCTATATCTGCCGTTTTTGAAGGCATGTGTGTAAGAGACGATAAAACATAGAGCTCTTCCTAGAGGCAAAAAGTTCATTAAAAAGTATTAAAGAAATTAGAGGTAAGTTTGATAGTGCTTACGGAAGTTACGTGTCATTTCATTGTGCCTGGCTTCAATCTTTCATAATTTCTCCCGTCGTTAGTAATTATTAAGTGTTTGTTCATATCTGCATCATTTTTGCGATGCACACCATATTAAGTCATACCTGAAGTATTTATTAATTACCCACCACACATCTCATAACATATTCATGTACTCATCTGCACCGCAGACTAAAATCTAATATTCCTGAGCAAATCATATGCATCTAACACATCTTTCCCTCTTCACTATTCATATAGGCCTACATATTGCTATGAGTGACAGCAGTGACCTACAGATTTTCTCCTCTATTAATAAGATAACATATTTCTGTGCAAGGCAGGCAAACTTCTATCTATGGCCCCAAGGCTGCAACTTTCATAATTAATCATGACAATCTGACTGCAAATTATTTCTTTTTATTGAGAAAATGTCCTCCATCTGGCAAAGACCAATGCTTCTACCTATGCACAGTTCACTAAATGCAATCATTTGTGAGGAGTACAACATATTCATCATAACATCAGGGGGAAGGGCTGTGTGTGCGGCAATCACTGCTAATTGTCTCCTCTTGATGGACGTTTTTGCCTCTTTGCAAGAAAATTTTCTCCATCTGACCATGATGTGACCATGATCTGACAAAAACCAATGCATCTAGGCAGAGTTTACCAAATGGTATCATTTGTGAGGAGTATTCATCATAAAATCAGGGGGAAGGGCGGTGTGTGAGACAATCATTGTCAATTGTCTCCTCTTGACGGACATTTTTTGCCTCTTCACAAGAAAATTTTCTCCATCTGACCATGATGTGACCATGATCTGACAAATACCAATACTTCGAGGCAGAGTTTACTAAATGGTATCATTTGTGAGGAGTATTCATCTCAAAATTGGGGAAGGGCGGAGTGTGAGGCAATACTGCACCAATTGTCTCCTCTTTACGGACGTTTTTTGCCTCTTTACAAGAAAATTTCTTCCATCTGACAAAGACCAATGCTTCTATGCAGGGTTCACTAAATGATATCATTTGTGAGGAGTATTCATCTCAAAATCAGGGTGAAGGGCGGTGTATTAGACAGTCATTGTCCATTATCTCCTCTTGATGGACATTTTTTAAACCCTTTTTCAACATCCATCATGCAAGGGGAACAAGTAAAATTATTTTCTAACCTCTGCAGAATCAAGATCGTTTTTAGAAACTGTGATTGATTGCACAAAGTAACCTGTTCTCATTTGACACTTTGAATACAGACCCACAATGACTTGGGATCAGGTGTGGTCAGCCCACTGGAAAAAAAAAAGCTGAATGGAGGAAAATAATCCCAAAATGGATCTAACCTCTAGATCATTAGGCAATGAGCAAGGTATAAAGGTTTCACCTTAGAAAGCAGGATGCTAAATGAGGCTCATTATGCCATGAATTATGCTGTCACTATCACGCATCCTAATTAATTTCCTTGTCACTTTTAGGAATTGTTGTTGATTATGTCCTTTTCTGCCATGCATTTGCAGGTATACAATATGATTGGCATGTTGAAATTTGAACGTGATGTACACGTCAGAACAAAATCCTTGCAACATCACTGTATATCTGGAAGAAATAATGATAAATAAGTGATGAGACTCATGACTGGGTATTTCTTTTGACCTACAGGTAGAACACAACCTTCATTATTGGTTTTATATTCTGTGATTCAATTCTTCATTGAATTATCTCTCTGAATTTAATTCACAGTTAGAGTGCCTTAAAGTCAGTGATGGGAGCTCCTGCTTTGAACACATTGGGATATAATGAAGCCCATTTTGATTGTGAAAAATTTAGTGCTATTCAATATTGCAATGTCTGAGCTTTCCATTCACACAGCGACCAAAAAATAAAAATCTCAAGGTTAGAAAAGTTGTGAGGTTTTTGCCACTCTATTAAATACTGACATTGAATGGTCTTAGCAGAGCATTGCATGCTACTTGTTATGGCTTTGACGTCACAATAGGTTTAGGGCATCAGCTACGGGCAGCTAGCTGCACATCAGGTTATGTGCAGAGCTCTATAAAAAGGGATCCAAACATCAAGTGAGAATGCAACAGACAATGATATGTGCTCTGATATTTTCTATGGCGCACATTATCATTTCAAACTACATTTGTATCACAGCAATCTTCATGCAAAGTTCGAAAAATCACACTCCAGCATGCATTTTTTAAAAATTTATTTATGTTTATTCTATTTTTTCTGATATATATGGTGGCTTTTATGCACAGAAAAAAAGCCATGCAACTTTACCAAAATTTTCTCTACTTTTCTGGATGTTGCAACTTATTTTAGCTGGCAGCACAAACAACCCCTAGAGCTGAATGTGAATGGGAAGTGGATTTTTCTTAGGTATCCCACCTGAGCCACACATGTCATCTTTTTGCAACATGCCATCATCATATCTTTATTCATTAAGAAGGGTTCAAAAGTCATACGGAGGTATTGTTGTTTAATACCCATAGGCAAACCTTAGCACACGTGAAAGAAATCATATTCTACTTTTTTTTCTTCTCTATTATAATCCCTTAATTTCTTAGATATAACATCACCCTTTATCCAATCATCTCAAGGAAAATCACTCAACAATTTTTCTTGAATTAGAAATTTACAAGGGGTGAATTGTTTTGTTCTGTTCAACCCCTGGTAGTCATCTTGACTTGACTCAAAGACAGCACCCCCCCCCCCCCCACCCTGATATCTTCTCCATACTCCATCCTAGAGGTAATCTATGCCAATCAATGCATGGTATCATATAAGTTGATAGGGTAATTGTTTAATGGAACAAGTCTGGAGGGGTGGGGGGGGGGGGAGGGGGGACCTAAAATACTACCAGAAGATCCCTGATTCAACATCATAACACGAGCATCTGGTGTGTGTAAAGACATTCGTATACACACATACATAAACAGCACTGACCAATTACATTGATAAGTTCATGAGATAATTGTTTTAATGTCCGTGGGGCACCGCAGCATGCGATACCCATTTGCTTATTAACCCTGTAGGGTGATGGTGGTTGGGTTACCGTCTGCCCTATTTCTATAGAGAGGGTATCACCACATGCAGCTGGGCTCAACATACCTTACCACTCCTTGCAATTTTGAACACATCACAAAAACTTAGACTGACCAGGGCCACTGAAAATTCCTTCACGTGAAGCCCAATTCACATACACACAAGAGTTATTGATTTTTGCAAATGTGATACAAAAATTGATATCATTTGCGACTATATTCACACAGTTAATAAAAACTCATTCTGATGCCAGTGAAGCACTTTAACAGGGTGTTCAGATGCAAAAAATTTATACTAGAATGGTATAGCTATACGATGAATTTATAAGTCTGAACACTGACTAACGAAATGACATATAACGAAACGACGTATAACAAAATGACGTATACCGAAATGACGTATAGCAAAACGACGGTCAGAGCATCGTTTTGAACTAGAACTCGATAACGAATCAGCTTCCATCGTGTCCATTGTGCGTCTGAACATATGGTAACCATAGAACAGTATAACTGGGCGGGGCTTAAGGGGAGTGAGCACAAAAAAGTGACCTTTTACCTGTCACTCATGACCATAACAACATGCTCAGAGAAACTGCACATCTATACGACAGTTTTCCAGAATGGTCAAAATTAGTGTCTGAACGGTCTGTCGGCTATACGATGATTCTTTATACGTCGTTTCTTTATCGAGTTTGGGCATAAACTATCTTGCGTCTGAACAGGGGGTAAATCTCTGAACTGCAAAGGTACACCTTTAATACAGACCTGTAATGAATTGCATCGTGGGGGGGGGGGGGGGGGGGGGGGGGGGGCTCAAGTTTTTTTTTTCATCCTTTCTATGCTGTTCACACACACTGCATGAGGCATATTATCATAAGGGTTTCGAAAGATATCAACATATAATGGTATTTGAATCATGATGCTAATGCTATGAAACTGCAGTATATTGTGTCCACACATAAGAATGAACAGTTTTTGCATTTTGCTGCAAAGTCAAATTTGGAAGACCGCTGATATTTAGTGTGTGAGAATGGAATTACAGAATCTGCTTGATTGGCACTTCTGAGCGACAGAGACGACAATGTGGTTCTCCTCAAGTCTGATGCTATTTCACGTAACATGCTGAGAGAAAGGTCACATAGAAGTAAGTATGTGGGGCTATGTGTGTGTGTGTGTGTGTGTGTGTGTGTGTGTGTGTGTGTGTGTGTGTGTGTGAGAGAGTGCTAACTTTCGGTCATTAACCTTCTGATGTCATTAACCTCATCAAGAGTTATGTGAGAGAGGAAATCTTAGAAATCAGATCAAATGCTTACAATAAAAAGATGGAGTCAGACAGCCAAGGTCAGTCCTGACATGTTAAATTTTTGCACTGGATTTTCATTTTGTTGATTCATGCAATATGGCCTTGACCACATACATACATGCAATATTATTGGACTCTAATCTCATTACATGACAATGCATTCAACAGCTTTGCTAGTTGTCTTTCTGTTCATTTTCTTCCCTCAGTACAATACCTTTAATTTGTGGAAAGAAAAGAAATATGAATACCAGGGCACAACACTAACTTTTTTGTCTGCGTTGTCTGGTGGCCCATTCCAGCTAAAACTTTTTGTGGCCCAAAATAAAAGAAAAAGTAACAATCCATTTTTACGCTTAGTTGCCCAGTCGGGCCAACAAAATTTGCAAAAGTTGCAAAAAGTGCCCTACTATATACCTTTAACCATGATTTCCACTGAACAAAATTGAATATCTCACAGAGAACAAATGGAGATAAACAATTTCTATTTCACCCAGTTGCCTTGGCCTCTTTAAATTCTATAGTTTCAGTTTCGCATCACTCATGATGTAAACAAATGAAACATCACACAATATTTGTGATATAAATAACAAGATATCACCTGCTCAGATGCAGGTAAAGCCTTAGCTTTATAGACAGCAGCTACACAGTTCTCTTAGTTCAAAAAAACAAAAACAAAATACACACGGTAGATGAAGCATATGAATTTATTTTTTTAACTACTACTCTCGGTCAACCTAGTTTTGACTCCGAGCCAAACTTCATCATCTACAGGTTAATCGTCTCATTACTAGTGCATATTTTCATCACAGAGGATGTAGCTATTTCAGAGAAGTGGTTCTTAGATGGCTAACATGTAGTCCTTTTAATTTGATTTTTGTTTCTGCTTTTTTCTTTTTTTTTGCCTACACTTTGCCCTTCCCATATGAGTTTGGGTCTATTTGACTTTATGAAGGATTTTAGTTGTTGCTGTTTTTTTTTGTGTGTATGCCTATTTACACAATATTCTGCCATAGATGTGAAATAATCATTCATGAGTACATTGACGCATTTGTTTGTTAGTCTCTTCCTGGAATTTTTGTTTTGTTTGTTTTTGTTTTTGTTTTTGTTTTTGTTTTCGTCTTTGCTTTAGACACTGATGAGATATCTTCTTTATAAATGCAGCATTCTGGAAGAAGTGTGCGTGCCCACCTTACTCTTTTAAACATGCAATAAAGGAAGAGCGGATGCAGAAGCCACGTGGGTAGATTTGCAATGCTATTCTCTGTCCATTCTCATTACAAAACATCTTCTCTGACCTGGGAGTTCTCGTGCAAAGTGCGCCTGGTGGAATTTTGTACTGTTGCTGCTCAAGGCAACTTTCACCCCAACTTCATGAGTTTTCAAGCCCAACAAGAAAGACTCTTTTTTTTAATCATTCTGTACTTTGAGTATGCATTATTCACTTTACGGCAAGCATTTTGGACAGTGTCCCTATGACTAAAGGACAGATTGTAATGATACCACAAAGTTGAAGGCACAGTTATATGCAAAGTTGCAAAGGGGGATGGGAGGGATAGAGTTGAGTTAATCCACATCAGAGACTCCTAAAAGCAGAGAGAGTGGTCCATCCCACCAACAGTGAAGTTTTTGTCTGTCTTCTACTTTGCTTTTTGCTGGTACAACCACCAGAAAAAAAGCTTGAGGGATTGTATGCAGGGTGTGTCTACCCAAGACGCTCCTAGGTCTGCCACTATGGGGGACTCTGAGTCCAAAGAGCCAATTTTGGAGTGACCTTTAAAGCTTTAAAGGAGGCAAACTATTGCCATCCACACAAAACTTTTATTACAAGGTGGCCACTCAATCTTAGTAGAAATGTCCCCTTTAGTCAGTAGATTCATAATATCAATTTATCGTCATACAAAGATGATTTTATCTTATGAAGTCTGGAGGAGAAGAAAAAGGGGGTGTGAGATAGGAGAACACCTTTGAAAAAGAAAAAGGACTGACAAGGTTTTCATATTGTCCCAACTGGGACACAAATCTCTGTTATCCTTTCAACGGATCGAAGGGGATTATCTCTATGTCCAGTCAAAGGGGGGATTTTCTCTGCGGTCAGCTTGGACCTGGTCACTCCATGCCCCTCAGCGAAATCATCATGCAAACCCTTGCGCCGAGGCAAGACGTCTTCAACCAGGTAGATGTGCATCACAAGCAGCGGTTCCAGCTCACTGGATGCCTTTCATCAAGTTAATCGATGTAATCCCATCTCTCCTTGCCCCCTTCTTTTCCTTTATTCTTTACTTCATACAAAGTCTCCCTAAACCCCATTCGAGCAGGTAGTGTGGTTAAACATTGCCTTTTCAAGAGCATATCTACTTTTTGTCCCTCATCCTGTCATCAGCCTTGCATGTCCAGACAAGAATAAATGAAAATCTTCAATTGTTGCACCTTAACAGATCAAGATAGGAAATCTTGATTTTTTTCCTCTCATTTAAACAGTTCAATTCCTGAAGACTTTACTACTTCTTTGCAAAAAAGTTTGAGTGTTCACAATCTTTAAAATCCAATCCCTATGCAACTGTATGCCTCATGTGTCAAATCTGTGAGCAATATCTGTACTTTGAGGCAATTGGTTAGTTAGTTAAGGTTGCTTCGTAAGTTGGAATGGGCAAATGTAGATGTTGAAGGGCATTTTTCAAGAATGTTTTAAGCTTGCGTACAGCTGCAGAATTCACTGGGGGAAATGAAAAAGATAGCTCCCCACTTTAGATATCACTGGATAGAAAACATCATTCACACAATAACATAAAACACGTAGGCACTGCATAGAGGTAACAGAATAAATTCATAGGGCTTCTTTTTCATATGGTACAATGTGCCATGTTGATATCCCTTGCTGACTATTCCTAGTCACCGGAGGTGAAGCAAGAAGGGTTGGCATCATTTGCCCGTTTACTGGTGCGGGTTTGTGGGGCAGACCACTTCAACAGGTTAGCACCCTGCTCTTTGCAATGAATGAATGAAGTGGGATCTTTTACACGTACCAGTCATGACTCCCTTACACAAGGGACCTCCATTTAATGTTCTATCTGCAGGACATGAGTGTTTTTGCCTCTTACTGGAAGGGAAGGCGTGATTATTCACAACATGAGACTCAGTAGGACTCAAACCTGAATCCATTTGATTGCGAGACAGATGCACTATTGACTGAGCCACCTCATCCCCCCTCCCCTTCTTCAAATAGCTTTCAGATTACTGTACATACATATGCCATATATTTAGCAAGTCCAAATTTTCATGAATCAGGACTTCCCAATGATTTTGCAAGTGGTTAAATTTGTGATTGTG